>NW_015506311.1:114663-134985 GCF_001515645.1 Sinocyclocheilus grahami | reverse complement strand
GATATTTTTTTATATATATATATATATATATATATATATATATATATATATATATATATATATATATATATAATAAATATAACATCCAATTCATGATTTATTTACGGTTCAGTTTTTGCCATAATTTACAGTACAATGATTCTTGTAAATGATCTGGAACAGATCCCAAGAAATCATATAATTGATTAGCAAATTTGTTCAGAGATCATGTAATAATGAATGCACAGACAAAAAAAAAGTGTGAATACGTTAATAAAAAAAACATAAAAATTACATAAATACACACTTATGTATTGAATACTTTTTGTAATTGAATAATTGAATAAAAATATATATTTTTAAATGCAGTGTTTGTATATTGCTCTTATCTGTCATCCATTCCATAGCTGAATTACCCAAAAAATCCTAACCAAAAATCAGATACACATATTGCATCTGAAAGTATCCCAGTTATGAACATGAATGCCTAATATTTCATCTCAAAAGTGTTTTGCCATTTGCACACATGGAACGAGATCCAATCAGTGGGAGAAAATTTGTTTAGAGATCACGAAATAATGAATGCACGGAAAAAAAGAACAAGTGGAATGCCCTTAATAAAAAATAAATAAATACATGAAAAATACATTAATACACTATAAACTTCCACTAAAACAGATCTGACGGTTTTATGTATTTTTATTTAATACATATGTGAATTTAATGGATTTTTTCATCTATTCCATAGCTAAATTATTTTTTAAAACCCTGAATTAAAGGCAAAATCTGACCCAAATAAGTCAGATAACCAAAATCAGATATTAAGATATTAATATTGCATCTAAATGTAATTTAGATGCAATTAAATTAAATAAAAAAAAAATTAAAAGGTGGAAATTATTTGAAATGAAAAAAACATCAATACATACTTATTATCTAAAAAAAACATATTTATGGATTTTGTTTATTTAATTGATTATAATGTATTTATAATGTAATGTTTGTATAACTCTATACCTGTCATCCATTCCATATCTGAGTTATCTGAAAAATCCTGAATTAAAGAGAAAAATTAGACACAAATGAATCAGATAACCAAAAATCTGATATCTGAAAGTGTCCTAATTATGGATATTAATGCCAAATATCTAATCTCAAAACTGTTTTGCAGACTTTGTACATGGAAGAAGATCCAATCAATGGGGGAAAAAATAGTTTGGAGATCATGTAATAATAAACGCATAAAAAACAGGTGGAAATTATATTAAAAAAATATAAAAAATGTATGTAGTTTTATTTAATATATGTGTATTTAATAGATTTTTTAATGTATTTTAATGTAATGTTTTGATTTATGACATCCTGTTGTCTTGGGCCTCAGTGGAATTTTTGTGACTCCTCGTGCCTCAACTCGGTTTTGACCAAATCTTAGATTGTCTGATTCGGTCTGATATCCTACAATACTCTATGTAATAATACTGTAAAATCTGTCATCCTTCCTAAATATGAATTATCTGGAGGGGGAAAAAAAATCCAGAATTCATAATTGGGACACTTTTTGATATCTAAAAGTGTCCCAATTATGAATGTGAATGCCACACGTTATGCAGAACAGGATCCAATCAGTGGTAAATGAAAAATAAAACAATTGCAACTGATTTTCAAAGTAAGCAAAACTGATTTGCCTAAAAACAAGTTACTGAAAATGAATCATATAGTTGAGATGTGCTTCTCTGCATATATCGTGCACAGAGGAATCCTCACACCGACACACTATTTAAACAGCACGAGTGTAGGGTAGCATGTCTCAGCTTTGACAGGGCCTTGCCAGAACACAAAGACAAAACAAGATCATGCAGTTTCGCCTTTCCTCCCTCCACCCACTCCATCCATCGCCCTCCCTCTCCTTCCATCACTCATCCCGCGCTCATGATCACTATAATTACGCTGAGTGGGATAGCAGGGGCGTTGAAGAGCTCTCCAAAGAAGCCGAGTTCTCCATTCTGAAGTGCGCGTGCTTAAGTACAAAGCAGTCAGACTCAATTTAGCCCGATTTCTTTTGTGACTGTTGCATCACAATCGTACATTATTACGTTTTGTTACAATAATTGCATGGTGAGTGGCGGCGAACCGCGAGAGCTGCAGAGTTAAGGATTCATTTCTGGTGACGGGTGGATTTTCTGATTGCTATCTTCTCTGATTCAATTTCCTCGCTGACAGCTCGTGCCACTACGGCGACTTAAAGGTCAATAAATACCTCCGAGAAGATAACACCATGTTATTGGGATGCCAAGAGTGATTATACTGTCAAAGACTTGTGGTGTATTAGTATAATTACTGTTCTGGGGAGATTTTGATTTTGAGTTGACTTTAAAGGCAAACTGAGAGTATTTTTGTTGCTGGAATACTCTTTACTCTCTAGCGTTGTGTCTTTATGTCCATCTCTCTCCTTCTCCTCAGAGAGCTGACTAACGTTGCTTTGTAAAAGCAGCTCTGCCGGATGACTGACAGTTAAACGGCGTCGGTGACCTTGGCCGTGGAGGGGCTCCGGCCATCTGAGATTTATGTGACTGGTCTGAAAACAGCTCGGCAGAGGGATTGGGACTGGAGGAGGAGTCCTGCAGGCGGCTGACCGCACCTCCGCGCTGCACATTTGCAAGTGGCACATGTGCAGCAGTGCACATAGAAATGTCAAACGCGAGATGAAACACTGGGAATATGGATACCTCCGAGAAGATAACACCATGTTATTGGGATGCCAAGAGTGATTATACTGTCAAAGACTTGTGGTGTATTAGTATAATTACTGTTCTGGGGAGATTTTGATTTTGAGTTGACTTTAAAGGCAAACTGAGAGTATTTTTGTTGCTGGAATACTCTTTACTCTCTAGCGTTGTGTCTTTATGTCCATCTCTCTCCTTCTCCTCAGAGAGCTGACTAACGTTGCTTTGTAAAAGCAGCTCTGCCGGATGACTGACAGTTAAACGGCGTCGGTGACCTTGGCCGTGGAGGGGCTCCGGCCATCTGAGATTTATGTGACTGGTCTGAAAACAGCTCGGCAGAGGGATTGGGACTGGAGGAGGAGTCCTGCAAGTGGCACATGTGCAGCAGTGCACATAGAAATGTCAAACGCGAGATGCAACACTGTGAATATGGACACAAACAGACAAAAATTAAATTTTCAGATTCAATTGAGAAAATGATTAAAGGAATAGTTGAAAAATTTATATTAATACTGCTGTTGTGATATTTTAAAATATTGAGCTGCTTATAAAAACATTAATAATAATAATAATAATAAATATTAAATAAACAAACAAACAAATATACTGTGTGTAATAATTAGTATAATTATTATCAAAGTATATTTATTTATTAGTATACTCATAATTTAGTAAAAATCTAAAAAGCTATAACAATATTAATATTAATTAATATTAATACAACATGAAATAAATGCATAAAAATTCCAGTCATTTAATGTTAAAATAATTATTTTTTTTTAAATAAATAAATAAATAAATGCTCCCCCTTATAATGACAGTTTAAATTACAGCTGCTAATAATGTACTTAAATGTTCTTTGGTATCTAAACATTCACTAAACTACAGAATGAAAAAGATCAAAAACGTATGCTAATAGTGAGAAAATCTGTGCGAAAGGTGACATGACTCGTGAGATCACAGTCACGCTGAGTTTTCCTCAGAGTGCTGATCTGGAATCAGCTTCCTCAAAAGAAAATAACAGAGCACAAGTGGTAGAAGAGGAGGCGCAAACACACTCCTGACTCCAGATCAGTGAACAGGAGCCACTGATTCACAGAGAATCTAAACTGCTGTTTGAAAAAGGACAAAGAGAAGTACAATGCCGGGTAATATTCAAATGATGAACACCACACATTTGAATCTCAGGTTCACAAAGACAATGCCATATCATTCTAATTGAATCCTTGTGTAGTTTTACAAGGACTGTTTTCTAATGTGGATCTGATACTATTGATCGTCTGCGCCAAAATGACCTCTGCTTCCTTTACAGTCTCTTATTGCATTTGAGGACATTTTTCCTGGACAAACATAGTCTAATCATGGACTGCATTAAGCTGAACTTGATACAAACCACAAACTAAAGCTTTAGCTAGAGCTACCAAGTTAGCTTAAATGCTAATGCTAATGACAGATTTATTATCTTTGCTTATTGTTCATGTGTGTGTTTGATTGTCATCCTATTTACATTGCTTTGAATTCGATTTAGCGTCTGATATGCTTCCTCTATCAGGGTCTCGCATAAAAAAGAAAAATAGCCAGTCAGAAGGACTTTGTGATTAGTGCCGCTACCTAAATTATATTGCTTGCGTCCCAATTCACGTACTTATGCACTATACTATGATGTTTTGTAGTATAAATAATACAAGTAGTGTGTTCACATTGAAAATTCCAATAAGAAAGAGTGTACTTCAAATACATGTATGAAGCAGTTTTTTAAAACGATAGTTCAACCATAAATGAAAATTCTCGCCAAACGGTTGACGGTAGCAAATGACTTAATGGCTACTGTAAACTGGTTACCATCATTCTTCAAAATATCTTTTGTGTTTAGCAGATGAAATGGTCAGGTTGGGGGGGTATTTAGCTGGGTATTATTTTGCCTTTGATGGGTTTCTTGTGTCAAGACCTTTTGAAATAGACAGAAATACTTTTTTCATGACTAGTGCCACCCCTAAATTACTTCCTCTTGTATTTGAAGACATTTTCTTGGATAAACTCAGCCTGATCATTAACTATAAAGGATAAAATAAACAGATCTCTACCACATAAAATCTAAAGATTTAGACCAAAAGCTTATGCTAATCACATGTTTATTGTCCTTAGATGACTCAGGATCGCCACTGAAAAGGGTTCAAAGCGACTTTAATTACCACCTGGTGCTGGAATTACAGGGTTGGCATGGATAACGCTCAAATTGTGCTTGAATTATTCAGATGGCGGAATATAACGTGTAACCCACGCAGTCAGTGATCATCAATCACCATTGTTTGAACATCAAAATTAAAGAACATCTAAAGCACGCATCTATAAGAACAGCCTATAAATTACAACTTCAGATCAGTGTCTGAATTTTTAAGATTTCTTTATTCCTTGTTTTAAAGCAGAAAATAAACTGTATGAATAATTGCAAATTGTCTGGTTGTGATAGTTGTGTTAAGGCCAGCATACACTCTTATTGCAAGTGGAACACTTAAACCCATGAGTAAAATTTTGTGCATAATAGAAGTACAGTAGTTAAAGTCAAACACATGACCACTAATCCAACCGCTGTGACTAGCATATGAAGGTGTCAGCGATTTCCCTAATGCTTAAACCCAATGCAATTCTACTCATCATTTTTTCTAATTTTGTGCGAAAGGCTCCAGCTGAGTGGCGGTGCCGAATTAAGTTTGTTCAGTGATTCCAGACTCTTAATGAGTGCAGGCAATAACCTGAAACTGCCCCATTTTGATTTAATTAGATGCTCTGCAAAAGGCAGCAGAGTTATTTAACCTTCCCGCGGCTTTGCCGTTAGGTTTGGTGGGTGTAGCCGGCAGGAAACTCCATTTCCACTTCGCTTTTCTTAGCTTTCATTTCTCACCCCTCGGTTCTTCGGCTGCCACTTGCCTGGCTTCCTCCACTTCAGTCCAGGTGAAGGTCACCGGCCAAGAATATTGGCAGAGGAAAATTACCCTAGCTTGTTTTCTCATTTTCGATCTCTGACCCCAGTTCTGAAGTGGCAAAGGAAAACTCGCATACCAACGGATGGCGGTGTAAATACAATGGAGATTGGGAAGAAAAGGACTGGAGGAACAACATAAAGGAGCTGGCTGCAGAGTTATTGGATTTTCAGAGTTCCCATTTGCTTCCTGTGAAACTACACTGAGATCACGAGGGGCAGCTATTAGTTGGACATCCGTAAGTGCTTCCTCTTGACCAGAGCTGTACTACTCTGGAAGAGTTCGTAAAAGAGAAATTGTCAAATGAATCCGGCACTTTATCCCAGACTGTTTCCATAAGAAAACTTGAGAGAACTTCTATCTTGTTTCTTGCCTAACAGAGATTATGGGAAACTTCGCTCTTGATGAGCCAACCCCAGCCTTCCTGACACAAACTGACCCAAATACATAATATACCAGCGCTGCAGTAGATCTTCCATTTGAATTAACTTGTGACTGACGCCTTCAGTTGCCGTCACGACTCCAGCTTCTCTTGTTTTTTTTTTCAAGGGGTGGCTTGTGATATCCGAGCCACTAAAGGCCTGTGTTCGTCAGCCCTGCCAATGACAGATATGTGTCTCGGACATGGTAGGTTAAGGGACTTGACGCCTGAGCCCAGTAGAGCATGGTGCTAAAACAACACGACGTGCCACCCAACCCTTCAGACGGGTGGATTCCAGGACTGTTGCACAAAGCAAACTGAGTGGGGCTGGGCGGAGGGTCGGGGTTGGGCTTTTGTCAGCTGCACAAGCAGAGCGGTCCGGGCGTGTGCCTCTGATCTTTGGGAAGCCCCTCAGCTGTTCTATGCTGGACAGCTGGACCCCTGAGGGATCCAGACAGCCTGCTCGAATTAGAGTACAGGCGACAGGACTCGAAGCATTTCCCCCTTGTGAAAACATGTCTTGCTTTTGATATACACAACTACTCAGTTTCCACCTATAAACACATTTGATTATGCAAAGTACCTAATTGGGCACTTCGTGATGTCGCCAAGAAGGACCTATTGCTTGATCAACATCCTTTGGACTTTCATTCCTGGGTGGGTCAATGCTCTTTTAAGTAAACATACTGTATGCATTAAAGGAATGGTTCATCCCCAAAGGAGTAAACTAGTCACAATTTACTCATCCTCATGTTGTTCCAAACCTGTATGACGTTCTGTCTTCTGTGGAACATCATAGAAGATATTTTGACAACTTTTTTTTGTCCATGCAATGGAAGTGAATGATCACCAAAACTGTTTGGTTATCAACAGTAATCAAAATACGTTATTTTGTGTTCTTCATAAAGAATAAATCCATATACATTTGGAATGATATGAGGGTGAGTAAATGATTACAAATTTGCCATGACTAATGACTTACATGCTTTTTCTATGATTACCATGTTTTTGATTTCTGTAATAAAATTTACAAAATTTTCTAAATAGTAATTTTCACTACTACTATTGTGAAAATTGTGATATGACTTTTCTGATACTTTCCTGATATCATATAGAAAAAAAAACTCATAATTCGTTTTATTATTATTATTATTATTATTAGATAAGCAGTAGTTTGGCATAATGTTCTTCTATAATTACTTGGCTACCATGCAAACTATAAAACTGTAGTTGGCAGCATAAAAAATGAAAAAGCATAGTCTATATTTTGTCAAATGTTTGTGTTGACAAGCAAGCAGTTCATGGCAATTCTACTTCACCTAGTTAATACTCAATATATGAGCTTGTTCCTACACCCCTGGGTCTAACTTTATCCCAAACCCTACCTTGAGCATCAAAACTCATTTTGATTCTGATTCACAGGGGTTCAAGCCCCTAACTGTAAAAAGCCTGATCCCATTGGTTAAAGAAATACTGTATCAGGAACTAACTTCACATAAAGTATGTAATTGTATAAAGCAGTTCAAAACACTTGAGGATTTGACATTGCTACATCCTAAACTGCAACACCAGGGGTGAAAAAGAACACAAGAAATTCATAACATCCCCTCTTATATTTGAAGTTGTCAACATTTCTTAGAAGGCCTGAGCACTTTAACTTCAACCAGGCAGCGCTCTTGAGTGGTCAGACTCACACCACTTCTCCTCAAGGTTTTAATGAGGTCTGTGGGGAGCAAAGCTGCTCGCTCGCTGTGCCTTAACACTCTGTAAGAGCGCTGACCTCCTGCCCTATCATACAGTCAAACCGTGTCATGAGAGACCCAAGAACTATTAAAACCAAATGAGAAATTAAAAATGAGTTGCAAAACGTACGCCGCTAATGACCCGTTCAGTGTATATGTTGGCTGCCGATGTTTATTTCTCAATTTTGTTCAAAGATAAGCCAAGCTGATTAATGTTCAGTCACGTGAAGGTGATAATTACCCCGACTGATAAAATGTCACAGATGTTAAAGGTTACATTCGGCCCTCTTCTTGAAAACCAGCTTCCTTACCATTAAATTCTGTTTTAGAGAAATATAAAGCAAGAAATTTATAGGTTGATTCCCCCAAAGTGTAAACCGTGGCTCTGTTGTTTTCAAAACATTTCGCGCTTGTTTGAGCTGCCCGATCAGTCAAACCGTGTCATGAGAGACCCAAGAACTATTAAAACCAAATGAGAAATTAAAAATGAGTTGCAAAACGTACGCCGCTAATGGCCCGTTCAGTGTATATGTTGGCTGCCGATGTTTATTTCTCAATTTTGTTCAAAGATAAGCCAAGCTGATTAATGTTCAGTCACGTGAAGGTGATAATTATCCCAACTGATAAAATGTCACAGATGTTAAAGGTTACATTCGGCCCTCTTCTTGAAAACCAGCTTCCTTACCATTAAATTCTGTTTTAGAGAAATATAAAGCAAGAAATGTATAGGTTGATTCCCCCAAAGTGTAAACCGTGGCTCTGTTGTTTTCAAAACATTTCGCGCTTGTTTGAGCTGCCCGATCAGCCCGACAACAGCAGGATTGAGTCAACCAATTGGGTGAGTTTGGAGGCGGGGACATCTGTTTCACAGACCAACTGCAGCCAGGGAGTGTTTCTGTTTGAAAGCAGTGAATTGTTTGCTGTTATTTAGCTGTTACAACAGAACTGGCTCAAAAAATGGGGTGAGTTTGGGGCGGGGCCATATGTTTCGCAGACCAATGGCAGACAGGGAGTGTTTCTATTTGAAAAAAAAAATTTTTTTTTGTTGCTGTAACAGAAGAACTGACTCAACTAATGGGGTGAGTTTGGGGCGGGGCCATATGTTTCGCAGACCAATGGCAGACAGGGAGTGTTTCTATTTGAAAAAAAAAATTTTTTTTTGTTGCTGTAACAGAAGAACTGACTCAACTAATGGGGTGAGTTTGGGGCTGGGCCATATGTTTCGCAGACAGGGAGTGTTTCTATTTGTAAAAAGTTTTTTTTTTAATTTTTCCCTGTAACAGAAGAACTGACTCAACTAATGCCATGAGTTTGGGGCGGGGCCATATGTTTCACAGACCAATGGCAGACAGGGAGCGTTTCTTTTTGAAAACAGTAATTTTTTGCTGTTATTCAGTGACACTAAATTACACACGCCACATTTAAATAAAGATCTTTCTGACAAATCAATGCATAAATGTGATACAACAAGCATGTTTTACTTGAGTTTGCACGTACAATCTGCAAGTGTGTGTGTGCATTAATGAAACGAAGATGGACTTTTGATTTATTTGCATTACAAAGCAGGCACAAAGACCGGCTGTAATCCATCAAAACCAGGCAATCTGATTGTCCAAAAAGCGTTTTTCAGATAAACAAAATGTCGGCTTTAAAACTCATGCACCATCGAATCTCGCACTCCTGGTGTTCAGAAAAATTGCTTTGGAGAGATATAAATAAACATATTCCAAACAGATACGTCTGATTAAAAATCCTAACCGCAAATGAATGTATCGTCACAGACGAATCTCATTACTCCTTCAGATGACAAATGGTAAACCTAGGTTGCAATATCCATATACTAATATCCTGGATCCCGCTGCGATTTAATAAATGCACTTCTGACATTTACGCATCTTTATCTTATTAGTTTAACAACAAATTATTAGTCCTAAATGAGGAGCAGCATAACAACCCACAGTGACACAGTGCCAATTAGGTGAAGGGACAAATGATCTAATTATATAATTGTAATTCTGGGGTTTTATGCTATGACAGGCAAAGAAGCGGGGACGGCAGACAGGCTTGTTAAGACATGTCACTCTAATTGTGATTTACAGCTCTGTTCAGTCAATGCATGTGTGATGGAGGCGTCTGATGGACTGGATGGCCTGCTCTCATTATTAAATGTCTCCCTTTGTCTGTAGCAAAGAATAGGAAGCGCTGACCGCTATTCGCGCCGTGTCATTTGGCTAACCATCTGAGGGCTGGGCAAGGCCCGCCGACTGGATCCACTGTTGGTTTTGTCATCAATTATCAGTGCCGACAAAGCAGGTAAATTTGGTCCTCACAGAAGCATGGAGAAGCGCTAGACCGCACGGGCGGCTTGTTAAGAGGTTCACGTGGCATTAGCCCTTGTTAATTTACACATTACTTGGTATAAAATCCCAATTTGCGGTGTTACATTCCGACGCTGGTAAAAATAAAACCACACCTGACAGCGAAGCCGTAGCGATGTTGTGTGTGACTAGCGCTGAACTCAGCCGTCCATGGCTAGAGAGTGTCAGTCCGTGTTTCGTCTACTGAGTGAAAACTCTGTCTCTGTCTCCAGGGGGTCCGTCGTGCTAGAACACAGTCTGGCCCCCATCTCATGTACCTTAGGTTAAGCTGTCCAGATAACATTCAAACTCTTCTACATAACATGCATCTGCCTCATTAACCCCTACAGCACCTATTGATTTTTTTCTCCCCATGATTTTACGGATCCTCAAGCTTTCCACAGCCATTGTGCTAATTCTGACTCACAAGGGATAATATAATGCTGGGCTTCCTGTGTCTGCTGCAATTCAATAGGACAATAAGTCAAGATAATTTAGCCATCTGTTGGTTCTCTGCTGAGACGGCAGAAGTATATGTTCTGTGTCTTGACTCTTCAGATTTCCAGTCTATATATATATATATATATATATATATATATATATATATATATATATATATATATATATATATAATAAGTTTGACTGTATAATGATGATAATAGTAATAATAATAAAATAACAGTAATGATATTGATGATATGAAATTCAAATTAAAAAATGACTTAACAACAATAATGACTTAACAACAATAATAGTAATAATAATGTTATTGTTATTATTATTACATAAAAAGGCAAATCCAAAAAACTTTAATATTAAATTACATAAAATATTTGATCAGTTTGCATTTATTAATAATAATCATCATATATTATTTAATTTAATTATTTAATATTACATCAAAATAAATATTGTAAATATGCCTTCACATTTCATAATAATAATAATTATAATAATTCATGTTATTATTACTTGTTCTTGTTATGAAATAAATGTATATTTACAAATTTATATTCAATATTTTGAAAATTTGCCTTCATATTTCATAATAATAACAATACTATAACAATAAAATATATTTATAAGTAAAATAATAAATATTTTGCTATATACCATTACATCCACTCTGATACTGATCTATGCAGTCTAAATTGTGTATCTACTACAGTGTCAGTTTATGTAAAATAGCTTTTTAAACACTGAAACACCGTTTTGGCTAAACTGAATGCAAAGCCTGCAAGGTTGTAATGGTTGTACATGGATAAATCTCAATGTTTACGTCACCTGTTGTTTTAAGGCCCAAAATAACCATCGTAAATCAGCCACCAGGCCCTAAAACAAAAATGACTGTGTGTTATTTTGTTACTCGAGTTAAACTGCTGCTGTAATATTCAGTGATGGCAGGCAAGTTATTGCAATTGGTCATGAAAGACACAAGAAGGTTTGTGTCTCATTTTATTTTCCTTGATTAAAATCATCCGTTATATTGGGCATTATAATTATTAGAAGCAGAACTCCCACGCTTTGACTATTAATCAGAAAAAAGTCCTATAATTGCACAAAATAGGAAAGTCTTGAGCGGATTAATTTGTGAGCTAATTAAGAGGCACGATTTATTTGCTAAGAAAAAAATGTCTCCGCAGTTTAACTCGATATTCCTAACAATACTGCCTACTTTTGAACTGATTTGTTATTAAAATTCACAAATTTATTATAGATTTTCCATTTGATCATGGCGCTTAAATCACATAAATGTTAGAAAAACAAACCACAATTAAAATGCAGTCAAGACAAATTCTCTCATATCCTTTGAACAAGCAACCGGTGCAAAATAAAAACCATAAACAACAAAATTATGACTCCAAAAATACCTAAAACACTCCAAAGTATGAAAAGGATGGAAAACAGAAACCTTTCAAAACAAATACAAGGCTTTGTCACTAAGCTCGGTGTCTTCTCAACCTCAGACTACAGTCCCTGTGAGAGCTACGATGGCACACATAAAAATACCGCTTTTGTCATCCTAAATGAGACTGGAATGAACTAAGCCTCGATGGACGGCATCAGGAAACAGCCTTGTGCATGACTGAAAGTCATAGCAAAATAGTTTAAAGTCAACATACAATTAAAATGGACCCTGTTATTTGAATACATGGTCATATTGTGCAGGATTCACCAGGGAACACAAAGTTTTCGAACACCTTTTCGTTAAAAAATATTTAGGATAGAGCAGGAGCATGTCTCATTACAATTTTATAGACAGAGGAGACATTAATGCACCACCAGGAAGACAGGATTGCTCCAGCACTTAGAACCGAGACCAAGTGGAATGTCTTGACCAGGAATAGCATCTCATCCCTGCACTTTACCTCTCCCTCTTATCTCTTTCTCTCTCAAGTTGGCAGTCTGCTGTTCCTTACTCTCAATTAAAGTAATGGACATCTGGACAGCAATCAGGACGGCGCCTCCGGGGTAAAAACACCCACAAAGGATCTGCACGTCTCGTCTCTTGCTAGATAGTGGGCTTTAATCGATGAGCTCAGAAGACTAATTGTAGAACAAGCTATGGCAATACAGAATCCTGTTAAGATTCGAGTCATCATTTCCTGTCAAGTCTCAGATGAGTTTCCTCCCAGACCCATTTAATGGGTCATTTAAAAGGTCTGTTTATTAGTAAACATCAAGGATGCATTGTTCAGTTTTTGCTCTTTTTCGAAACATTTCGAACATTTTTACAAATGCTAAGGCCAAAACACTATGCATGGAGATGCTTTTTTGACAAAAACAAACAAAAAAACATGTAATTTAAATTTTATTTGCATCATTTTAATTTTCATTCATAACACAGCGTAAGTATGCATTCTAAGCATCATTGTGCACTAGCGGACATTAGTGTGAACCGATCCAGAAAGATACTCAAAGTACTTTGCTTCTAGCTACATAAATTTGATTTTATGCACTTCTGTTTTCCAAAATGTGCCAGAACGTAATTGATAACTTAAGTACACATTTTTAGCATGCCTGCAACCAAAAAAATATTTTAAGAATGTTTTGCTAATTTGCTACATTTGCTAATTGTTCTAATTAAGTTATAAAAATGCTATTTCTTACGTTAACGTTCTAACGTTTTGAGAACATTATTAAAGACCAGATAACGTTGAACAAATATTCTATTAACGTTATTAGAAGAACGTCTGTTCATAACATCGAGAGAACCTTGCCAGAATGGTAATGAAATTCTGAGAACGTTCCCTAAACGCAGATGCTTCTTTTTTTCCGAAATGTGTCGAGCATGATTTATAACTTTATGCAAGTATGTCTTAAATTCTTAGCATTGGTGCACGTCGCACTATAGTGAGCATAAGCATAAACGGCCAGAAACATACTCGATGCAAGTATGTGAATGCAGATGTGTCTAGATACACAAGCTTGATTTTACATGGCGTTCAGAACACGATTCGTAACCTCACACAAATAGCCTATGTCTTGAATTTTTAGGAAGCTGCACAATAGTGGACATTACAGTAAACAGAGCCAGAAACAAACTCAATGCAAGTATGTGAATGTAGATGCTTATTATAGCTATGCAAATTCATTGTTCCCCCCCTTTCTTAGCATTGCCGCAAGTCACGCTATAGTGGGCATTAGCATTAACAAGGCCAGAAACATATTCATTGCAAGTACGTTAACACAGATGCTTCTAGATACACAAGCTTGATTTTAAATTGCGTTCAGAATGTAGATATTACATTCAGATATTAGAGTAAAAAGGGCCAGAAAAGCAACTTGTATATAGATGCTTCCAGCTACGTAATCTCGATTTTACGAATTGTGTTTATAGAAATATGAGAGAATACAATTCATAACGCATTTTTAGCATTGCAAACAGGTTGAAAACATACCCACTCTACTCAAGTGAACAAAGATGCTTCCAGAAACTCAATTTCACATTTATCGTGTCAGAAAGCAAGAAATTTCGAATCCCACACAAGTATGTGTTAAATTGTTAGCGTTCGCTATAACACACATAAACAGAGCCAGAAACAACCTCAATACAAATATGTGAATGTAAATGCTTTTATCTACGTAAATTCAATTCTATGCTTTTTTTTTTTTCAAAATATGCCAAATGCGATTCAAGTATGTGTTGAATTCTTAGCATTGCCGCAAGTTATGCTATAGCTGGCAATAGCATAAACAAGGCCAGAAACATACTCACTAAACGTATGTGACCACAGAAGCTCTATTTCACAGTGTGTGTTAGAACGTGATTCGTAACCCCACGAAAGTATGCAAATGAATTCTTAGCATTGTCATGCTATAACACATAGACTATACAGAACCACAGGCGCTTCTAAGTAAGCAAAATGTCATGCCTTGTGTCAGAGTGCAATTATTTATGCAATGCGCTGCATTCGCATTAACATTACACATATGCGCTGCTTGAGCATTAGCATTAGCATTAGCGTAAACCATCTACCACTGGCTTTCTCCTTCAGGTCAAATACTCTCATTACAGAAAAACAGTTTAAAGAGAGTTAGCTGAAGTCAGCATGTTTACAGATAGCTACATGAATAACACATCTGAACACTGGCACAAACGTTTGAAGGCAACTATATCGCCCCCTAGTGTATGGAGGTTTCTAAAAGGCACAATAAAGGGACATTCACACAGAACATGTTTTTGTGTTTAAAAAATGCAAGACGCATGCAGTGGAATGGAAACAAAGATCTAGAGATTTATTTATTCTTTTTTAAATTAACTTTTAACTTGAGCACTGCATTTTTAAAACGCTAAGTCATGCGCAAGAGACTGCAAAACACAAACAGAGCGAACATTACGTATGTGCAACAAGACTGCAGCCAGTAACCCACATTTGCATACTCGTGCAAATTTTGTTTTTCTCTGATGAAGTCCAACCTCATAATGCAAATGTCGTAAGGCTAAAGGCTGATTTATACTTCTGTGTCTGACCTACGCCGTAGGCTATGCGTCAGTTTTCATTTATACTTCTGCGTCGTTGTCCATATCAACGTGCAGTACACATGCAAACCGCTAGTCTGCAGTGTCCACGGGCCGTTTGCTGGTGTAACCCGCAGTACCACGGCAAAAGTCGAAGAAGAAGCGGCTCGCCGGAGAAGCATTATAGCCGTGATGGCGGCAAATAAATATAAAATCATTAAATCATTATTTAAAACTACAAAAGGAGACAACAATGGAACAGGAGATGATGGCATTCTTTCAATCTCCACAAGGACTTGTACCACGGCAGATCAACAATGTTTGTCGTGGACAACTACTGATGTATAATGCTATGTAGTATAATAAATGATAAGACACTTGTTCTTTGCTTTGTTTTGTTTTATTTAAGAAGGTGTAACATTAAAATATATTAAAGTGCACATAAACACACACAAACCTCAAGTGCATATGGAGGGAGGGGTTCTAGCAGACCAATCCCAGCGCTTGCGGTCTGCGTAGAATTGACGCGCTGTTAGATTTTTGGAGAGGTGCACATCAGGCTACGGCGTAAGGTGTGCGTCTATGTGTAGGCTACGGTGTAGGTTTGACACAGAAGTATAAATTGGGCTTAAGCCTCTAGTGTACGATTTCTCAGAGGACACGGAAGCAGGGCTCGCTAACGTCACGTAGCCCTCTTCAGATCGAGCAGTCGTCTGTTAAAATCCTCTTCATGCCGGAGTAAATGGGCGCTCTGCAGCGCAGACCACTTTGTACTCACGGGACACATTAGCCCCTCGGGTAAGATCCCTACATATGCTGACGATTCTCTCAGATTACAACCACTTTTCTGGATATATTTGGTTACAACGTCGACAGACACATCATAGCTAGAAAGCACATCTAAAAATATATGCAATGCAATCCCGTTGGGAATTATTTGATGTGCATTTGTTTCATACCCTTCTCTAAAATATTCCAGGCTATTTCTAGTTTATTTATTTATTTTTCCTTCCATTGAATTTAATTATTTTTTAAAGGCAGAGCTTATGTAAATGATATTCTGTTGTTTATGGCTAAAGTTAATGCACAAAAAAGTAGGGCAAACATAGAGGGACTTTCAAATGCGATATTGAAATAAAAATGTAATATGCATCCATCGATGTTTTACTTTACCTTCTTTTAAACTATGGAAAATGTATTTCTTACCTCCCGTGTTCTCATTTATTCACTGATACAGTTGAGTAACCCTTTTATTTTCTTCCTTCTCTAGTCCTCGTCCTTCAGTTTAAGGCGTTGCGAGTATGTATGGGCTGTCATTTAGGAGAAACGCCTATCTGGACCTTTGACCTCTCTCTGGGTTGAAGGTCGTTTTACAAATCTGTCGCTTTACTCTGGTTCCACATGATCATGATGATGCAAGCAACCCGAGAAGCCACTAGAGATGCTGGGATGGGGGTGAGGAGCCCCATGATCAATAGTTTCAGGTTATGGATACTCACATTACTCGCTGCTTGCTTACGGGAACTCTTCATGTCTGATAAATCACTGCAGTGTACACTACAGATCAAGTCATGGATTTTTCATAAACATGCAATGGATAAAATAAATTACATAGTGTTTGAATTTAGACTTATACTGTGGAGAAGACAATAAGATAATAGAGGACAAAAGTACTTTCCTAGAAATAGGGTATATGATCATATATATATATATATATATATGCAATTTTTGCATACTGGTATACTATTTAGGACATTTCTTAATACAGTTGAAAAGATGAGTGAACAAATAAATAAATAAATGTATGTTTGCCATTTTTGTAATAAATAAATAAATAAATAGTTTGTCATTTTTGTAACCGTTTACAAAAGTAGAACATTTCTAAATAAATAAATAAATAAAGTTTATGATTTTGGTTTACAAATGTAGGATATTTTTTAAATACAGTTTAAAATGTGTGAACGTTTATTATTAATAATACTACTACTACTAATAATTAAAATATAGATACATTTATAATGGATGTACAAACATTAAATACTACTATCAGAATCTGAACCAGGGTTGCATGTAACATGGCAGACAATAGTTCATCTACTAACACCGATCTCACAAAAAGCATAGAATTTGTTCCTCTAATACTTTACAAAAAAAAAAAAAAAAAGTAATGTGACATCATACTCACTCAAAGAGCCAGAAGAGGTTTAGGAAGCTTTTATAACAGGACATTGTGAGACTTGGGCAGAAAGATAAACCTATTAATTAGCATATAGGTTTCAGAATATTTCTAAGCAAGATAAATGTGTAAATTAGAGGCATGGCGTTTCTCATCTGTACTAGTTATCATATCGGCCTGTCAGGCGCTTTTGTTCTCTGCAGCCACCTGACGAGTGTCTGTGGAGATTCAAAGGTTAAGAGCAGGGTAAGAGTGGATAAGGAACTCCGCTGGATTGGGATAAGACTTTCAAAGAGTTAAAATAAAAAAATAAAAAAAGATTTTTCTACAGTGGCTCGCTCCCGATGATCTCAGCGTAACTGTTAAACAAATCCTGACCTGAACTTTGACTCGGATCATTTTAGTCAAATAAACTCTGTGGAGGATTAAAGGTAGAGGATGTGATTGAATAATTCAGATTATTCTGATCTCATCAACATTTCTCCTAGCACTTTTGAGGAAGACTTTTTTGGAAAAAATATATTGTTTTCATGTTGCTGTGCAGTTGCTATGGTGTTCAAAATGGTGTTAGCACATTGATGTTTTTGTTGCTAGGTTGTTCTGAATTGTTTTTAGCATAATGTTGTGCATTTCATAAAGGTGTTCTGATTGGGTTTTAGCGGTTGCTAAGGTGTTCTAAATTGCTTTAATGTTGCCATGTGGTTGCTATAGGGTGTTCTGAATGGTTTTTTAATATAGTTGTTCAATTGTTAAGGTGTTCTGATTGGGTTTTAGCGGTTGCTAAGGTGTTCTAAATGGTTTTTATGTTGCTATGTGGTTACTGAGGTGTTCTAAATTGTTTTTATGTTGTTATGTGGTTGCTAGGGTGCTCTGAATGGTTTTTAATATACTGTTGTTCAATCACTAAAGTGCTCCAATTGGGTTTTAGTGGTTGTTGAGGTGTTCTAAATGGTTTTTATGTTGCTATGTGGTTGCTAGGGTGCTCGGAATAGTTTTTAACATACTGTTGTTCAATCGCTAAGACATTCTGATTGGTTTTTAGTGGTTGTTGAGGTGTTCTAAATGGTTATTATGTTGATATGTGGTTGCTAGGGTGTTCGGAATGGTTTTTATGTTGCTATGTGGTTGCTAGGGTGTTCGGAATGGATTTTATGTTGCTATGTGGTTGCTAGAGTGTTCTGAATGGTTTTAAACATACTGTTGTTCAATCGCTAAGACATTCTGATCTGGTTTTAGTGGTTGCTAATGTGTTCTAAATTGCTTTAATGTTGCCATGTGGTTGCTAGGGTGTTCTGAATGGTTTTTAACATACTATTGTTCAATCGTTAAGGTGCTCTGATTGGGTTTTAGCGGTTGCTAAGGTGGTCTAAATAGTTTTATGTTGTTATGCAGTTGCTAGGGTGTCATGAATGGTTTTTATGTTGCCATGTGGTTGCTAGGGTGTTCTAAATGGTTTTTATGTTGATATCCAGAACTTTGCTAAAAGTTGTTGAGGTATTCTAAAATGGTTTTTATGTTACTATGCATTTGCTGATTATTGCTAAGGTGTTCTAAATGGTTTTTATGTTGCTATGCCGTTGCTAGTGTGTTCTGAATGGTTTTTAACATAGTTGTTCAATTGTTAAGGTGTTCCGATTGGGTTTTAGTGGTTGCTAAGGTGTTCTATATTATTTTTATGGATGTTCTGAATAGTTTCTTATGAGACCAAATCAAAAAGCCCATCCAAAGTCCCTCTTTCAATAAAAAAAAAAAAAAAGATTTTTCATCCGTTTTAACGTCCAAATACAGATGTTCAAATCCCGACATCAAGTCAGCAAAATGTAAACCAGAATCCCCCGTCCTTTCTTTCTTCTGATTTCCCTTGATTTGTCCGTCACCTGATCTCTGAATGGCTCCAGTAAATGTAATGAGGACACATTACGCATATGTACATTTTGTCCTTGCACCTAAATTGGTCGTAATTTGAGCCAAGCTATTCTTCATTTGATTACATCCGCAAGTCTCTGTTTTTTGGCTCCTGTGTTTTACCAGCCACTAAAGAGTCAGATGGCTAGCAAATAATTTTTTTTTTACATTGGCAATCAGAAAACAGTGTGTCATGCTTTTTTAAAATTTTACAGCCTGCCTGAAACCCTGTGACGATGGAGACGTCTTCAGTAAAGTCCTTTGCTTCAGAGATAGGGGAATGAAAGAGTAATATATAAGTAGCAGAAAAATACATCTCCATCTGGTTCTGACTGATCCCTGCTGGAGGAACTAGAGGCCTGTGGAGTGGTCAGGGTGGAAATTAAAATGCAGGTGCACGGATGTCAAGATCCCTCTCTTCAGAATATGCAACCAGGGGACCGCGTCAGGATTTTCATTTCGTTTTATTTGAATCGGGTGTCGTCGGCACATAGAGGAGATGACTATGTGCACTGAACAGTTGTTGTGTTAGTAAATCTCACAAAACCATTTGAAAAATACATCCTGTTTCTCCTCAAAATAATAATAATTAAGAATTATTAAAAAGATAAAAAAGGTCTATTTTAGGACCATTCAAATTTTGGGATTTTCACAAAATTTTTGCACATTTTCTCCTTTAATTTATTCACCATTTGCAACTCATTCTATTTAAATAAATAAATAAAATAAATAAGTAGATAATTAAATGAATAAAAAAATGAACGAACGAACGAATAAACAAACAAATGAATGAATGAAAGGCAATTTATGTATGTATTTATTTATTTCAAAGGAATTACCAGAGTTTTTTTATTCATCCTTACGATTTAAGATTAAAGCTTTTTTTTAATACCTTTTCACTCACTAGTTTTACTTAAATTGGCCTTTTTTGGTAAATTTACAGTGAGACAATTTTTTAAAGTACAAATATAATTAATCTTGTAGTTATTAATATGAGGTTATAAGAAGTTTTCCTTTTATTTTATTATTTTTTTACACACACACACACACACACACACACACACACACGCACACA
>NW_015506311.1:96772-114626 GCF_001515645.1 Sinocyclocheilus grahami | reverse complement strand
GTGTGTGTGTGTGTGTGTGTGTGTGTGTGTGTGTGTATAAATCAAATCACTGAACAAAATAAAATTATTAAATAAATTCATAAGCAATACAAAGATCTTAAATGGTCCTAAATTTCAATTTGGCCATAACATGTGACACAGATATGGTTTCATGAAGTTCTCGCATGCTGGGCTTAAATTGAAGTGCCCCATCTGTATATTTTCTCTAAAGTTAAATTATGTTATGGTTACTCTTCTTTCAACACTCTTTAAACACAAATTTACACATTGTGCTGCATTCAACCACTGAGCAGAGGCAGAGCTGGGCCATAACAACTATTCATTTATGCTGGAGTGACGCCACACCAATAAAACACCCGAACCGGTGGTTAAATGTGCGCGCTTACCTTGCCTGGAATGCCATCGCTCTAAAACAGGCACCCAAACTGGCAATTCCGAGTGTCAGCCAAAAACAAGAAATAAAAATAATTGATATGCATGATTCCAGCGTGACCTGCCATTCTGGGCTGTGACCTTCAGTTACTGTAACCCACGTCTATCCCATGAGCCTCTGTCTTTAGAAACAACAGAATCCCAATTTAAAGGATTATTTCGCCCAAAAATTAAAATTTGCTGAAAATGTACACATTGAAAAGCTGTGTGTTTGTAAGAAACAAATTCATTTTAACTTTAAACTGTCACTTTTGGCAAATGAGTCCATAACAGCGCTTCCTCCAGTGAAAAAGTCCATTTTATCCATAATATTGCTTTTTCCATAAAAAAAAAATCTTGTCTGAAATATGCACATATCAAGCGATGTTTACAAGTGAAAACAGTCCAAAACATTTCTAAACAAATATGGTGGAGGATTTTGATGTTCGAGGACAACAGGAGATGGACTTTTTCACTGGAGGAAGTGCTGTTATGGACTCATTTACCAAAAGTGACAGTTTAAAGTTAAAATGAATTTGTTTCTTACAAACACACAGCTTTTCACTTCACAAGTCAATAACTGATGGACTGGAGTGGTGTGGATTACTTGTGGATTATTGTGATGTTTTATCAGCTGTTTGGACTCTCATTCTGACGGCACCCATTCACTGCAGAGGATCCATTGGTGAGCAAGTGATGGACTGCCCCATTTCTCCAAATCTGATGAAGAAACAAACTCATCTACATCTTGGATAGCCTGAGGATGAGTACATTTTCAGCAAACTTTCACTTTTGGGTGAACTACTCCTTTAAAGACCCCAAAGCCAAAATACCTAATTTAATAGGGTGCTGACCAGTAAACAACGTTTTAACCAGCATAAAAGTGATTGGAGGTCTTGTTTTTGTACTTGTTTTGTAAGGCCGAAATACACTAGGACACTAAACAGCAAGCAATCCAAACTGTCTAGACCACCAGTTGTATAATCCATCATGGCGGTAATCCAAAAACCAAAATGTAGAACATCTCAACACTAGCGCTAAAGTCAAAGAACTCGATAAAAGCAGCCAGCTCTCTAATGAGAAACCATCTCACAGCTTCAACAGGGGCTTTGTGTTGGGCTCTGGGAAGCCATGTGTGGAAAAAGCTCATTTGAAGCCACTTGTATACTCAAAAGACCAGGAAAATCCTACATGCTGCTCTTCAAGCGAGAGGCACATGTCATGGCAGGTATTCAAAGCTATTTCTCAAACCACGCTCTTTCATCTCACCATAAACAGCACGCTTACTGGGACATATGACCTTTGAGTCTAATCCCAGACAGCATGTTTGGTGGTCACGCTTGAGGTGATATGCAACTGAGAGGATTGGTCTGTAGGACCTGTGAGTGTCGTAATAAACCTTATTACAGTTGGGGTGACATTTGTTTTAAAACATACAGTGAAGATAATGAGAAAAGACAAGGAGCAATACAATCTCATATCAGTTCTGAAAAGCAGCGATGCCTACTGTGACGGTAAGGCAACGCTTGTTCTGTGCAACTCTCAACTGCTGCTTAACTAGCTTAAGCATCTACATGTTGAGATATATAATATACCAATATACAGTTATCAGCTGATATTACAGGTTTCCCCAATTTATTGCATCAGTTGATTCTGGATTTCCATATACATGCTGATACAGGATATTTAATCTCATTCCAGTAAATATATCAATTTATGCACAATATACTATTCATAGTACTTACAGTATATGATGCATCTTTAGAAAAAGGGCAATTTGAATTGAGTTAAATGGACTTTTCATTTTTAAATATATAGATTTATACATTTTGCTTAGTCTGTTATTATAATTACTTATAATTACATACAATTGCAATTTTTTGTTGTTGCTGATTACTTTTCATCTATATTTCTATCTATATTTTAATATATTTTATAATTTTTATATGCATCCATATATATAAACACACATATATGATAACCTTAAGTAAATTATAAAAATTAATAACATTATTATTATTATTAATAATAATAATAAATTATTTTAAATGTATTCAATAAAACATTAAAAAAATAATTTGTTTAATTATTTAATTGCATTCATATTCTAAACATCCTATAGCTTTAAATAAAATGATTATTATTATTATTATTGCAATACTTAATTTATTAAATAAAACATCACAAAATAAAGATCATCACGCATTTAATATATTAAATACATACTGTATTCTAAGCACATCCTAGTTTTAATAATAATAATAATAATAATAATAATAATAATAAAAATAAATAGTATTAGAAAGTTAATTAAACATTACAGAAAAAAGTTTATCATGTATTTATTTAGTAAAATTCAACACATCCTATAATTTTAAGGATATTATTATTATTATGCATATTCATTATATTAACAATATATATTAAAATAAATTCAATTAAAATAATAAATATTTTTAAATTGAAAAATAATACAAAATAAAATAAATAAAAATAATTAGCTAATCTCAAAATAAATATATATTTTTAATTTTGTAAATTATAATGCAGGATTTAAAATATTTGATTTAAGTTCATTCATTATTAATAAAACTAGTATTTTTTAGTAGTTTTAAAAAACTACTACATTTAGACAAAAAAGGAAATTATGTTGGATTGAGTTTGAGCATTTTTAGAATTTTAATATAATTTTTCAGTAACCAAAACATGAAAATAAATCGGTCCGAATTTTAATATCGATACATGTCTATCTACATTTAATTGGTCGACCAGGTTAATCGGCCTCACCAGGTTTTATCAGTGAGAAGCATGTTCTACCAGCTAACTAAGAAGTAACCAACAAGAAACCTTTTCAGCCTTTTCATCAGGCAGGATAAAAGTTTCCAAAAATAATATCTGAAGGTTTCAAATTTAATTGGGCAGAAGCAAGTGTTTAAAATTCATCATTGACACTGTAAATGGCAATTCAAACCTTCAATTAATAGTCAAAGGTCTCATGACATCCATCGAGATTCGTGACGGTCCTTTGAGAAGTAATGACTTCACATCAACATCATGTGGAGAACTGACAGTGAGCCAACACGCATCCGACCTTTAGCCCTGTGGGAAAGCACAGCGCGGTGGACGAACTGTAGCAGGACTCGGCGCAGAGGCTAAGAGCATTACCACCTGAATCTGCTCTTAGATTCGCTTTTTCTGCATGAGATTTGTCTCCGAATACAGGACTTGGGTCTTTCTGTCTGTCACAACAGCAAATTTCCATGCAGATTTTCTTTTTCCAGGGCACATCCCATCTGTCTGTCATTGTGATGGACAGATGCACAGCAGGGAGAAGTGGGGAGGAAAGAAGAAGATCTAGGATGCACTGAAAGTGATTAACATGCACGCGGATAGGCTACATGTCCTTAGTGAATGGTGACACCTGCCAGCTTCTTTCATTTGCATGCAGAATATCTTCAAAGCACCATTGCTGTCGAAAACGCAAGCTTGTTTTGGCCACCATATACTTCTGCTAGGACTGGGTGGTTGGACCAAAAATAGATCTAATAAATTCAATAGAATACAGTGAGGTTTTTGCTTAAACAAGAAATTTGCCAACTGAGAAAGAAAAATAATTCTAAATATATTTCATGAAAAAAGTCTTATCTAATACAGTTTTGCTTAAAATTTAAATTGTATTAATGTTTAGACTAAAATTCTAGCCAATGGCAATAATTATTTTAATGATATGGCCAGTATATACAGTATAAATAGTATATAGTATAGAGTGCATAGTATACATTATACAGTATACACAGTATACATTATTCATATTCTTATCTAAAAAACACATTTATATATATGTTTGTTTGTTTGTTATACTTTTAATAATATATCATCATCATAATAATAACATGTATTTATAGTACAATATATTTTAACTACTACTACTACTAAAACTACTACTACTACTTATTATTATTAATATTAAGTTGAAAATAAACTGAAACATGAATAAACACCATTAATAATAATAATAATAATATGTATTTATAGTGCAATTTATTTTGAACTACTACTAATTATCATTATTATTATTATTATTATTATTATTATTATTATTATTATTATTATATTTAAAAATAAACTGAAATATGAATAAATAAACATACTACTACTACTACTACTACTACTAATAATAATAATATGTATTTATAGTGCAATTTATTTTTTAAGTACTACAACTAATTATTATTACTTTTACTAATACTTCTCATTTATTTATTTATTTATTTATTTATTTATTTATAGTGTATGTATTGATGATGATAATAATATAATAATAATAATAATAATAATAATTATTATTATTATTATTATCATATCAACAAATACATAATACATGGATTTTGTAAAATAGCATCACTGACATACTATTGTATAAATGGTAGAGCAGAATCTCTACCCAGTAACACATATTAACCATCGCCAGGTAAACGCCGTCATACCTCAAAGCCCTACTCTCTGCTTGTTCTTGGCACAGCTATAAACTGCATTCGACTGAATTTCAGAAGTCGTTGTCTCATGGTTAGAAAAGAGAAAAAGAAAGGGAACACACACAGTGAGGGAGAATGAGCTTCCATCCAAAAATAGCACAAGCCCTGTTAAATATTTTAGGCACTCGGCAGACAGAAAGAAGAAAAAAAATCCCTAGCCACAAACAAAAACACTCTAGCATTGAATGATTAACATCCAGTCTTGAATTATAAGTGTATGAATACATTTAGTGGGCTTTGATTTATCTGCAGCGATTAAGCTTTCTCCCCGTAAATCCCTCCAGCTCGGCCCGGGCCGGCTCTTAAAAGCAAACGCTGTTATGCTTTGTGGAAACTAGGAGCTTGGCGAAACAAAGTGAGATTAGCCAGTGCTAGGAAAAGCAGGCCACTTTTAGCAACGGTTAGCGGTTGCTACTGTCACGCCAGCAACAAACGGCTTAGCGCGGGGTGGGAGGACAGGGCTGAGGGAACCTCCGAGAGCTTGGCACTTCTCTCCCACTCATAACAACCTATGACATTCCATCAAAACCGCCCATAGGCCATCAGGAAAGAGCAGAGAGGATTTGTGGGAGAGATGCAGAAGTAATGGGCGTCAGGGTCTTTCATGGCAAGCAGAGTAAAGGCTGAGCGGAGGGCTGTCTAGAAACAGGGTTTGATCAAATCCAGCAAGTGGTAACCAGCCTCTAGAATGATAAGCAGCTCAGTGCTGAGGTAAAGAAATACCGCATGCCGCAGAGGAACACAAACGCTGTATAAAAATAAAAGTGCATGCTCAAATGCAAGTGTGCCAGCTCCTTTAGCCGGAGTTACACTGCTCACCGCCGCCGCTGTTCTGCTCTCACAACGTAATCAATGCTGCATAAAAACACATACACTTACTGACTGGCAAAACTGATTTTTTTTTTATTCCTGAAAAGTAATGATGCTTCTATCCTATATTCTCAAATTTTTTAAAAATGAATATTTTCATAACATTGCAGAAACATTGTAATGACGTTGTTAGAAAATCTTCTGGCAACGTTTTATAAACCTAGTGACATCCAACCCACAAGGCTACTTTTTTTTGGGGGGGCCGCCGCTGTTCTGCTCTCACAACGTAATCAATGCTGCATAAAAACACATACACTTACTGACTGGCAAAACTGATTTTTTTTTTATTCCTGAAAAGTAATGATGCTTCTATCCTATATTCTTAAATTTTTTAAAAATGAATATTTTCATAACATTGCAGAAACATTGTAATGACGTTGTTAGAAAATCTTCTGGCAACGTTTTATAAACCTAGTGACATCCAACCCACAAGGCTACTTTTTTTTGGGGGGGGGGGAAATACTCAGTATTTCTTTAAAAGTAATGTGTTTACTGATTAAATACAAGTACTGTAAGAGTGAGTGATACTCCGTTAGCACAACTACACTGTAAAAATGTTTTTTAAAGTCCTGTAAATATTGCAATAATGTTTTTTTAATCATAACTATTTAATACACGTACTACAAAAAAAAAATCACAACATTGCAAAAACACTGTAATGGCATTGCTAGAAAATCTTGTGATGTTTTACAAATCTTCCACTATGCATCACCAAAACGTTGCTTATTAGGATGATAATATCCTATTATTACACAATGTTAAGTATTAATTTAAGTCTCATGCATGTTTTTTAAATGTTTGATTGTGGTTGCATACAATGTAACTTTCCTAAAAGTTGCATGCAGATTTCTGGTCAACCAAATTTTATCATTTTATTTTATTTTATTTTATTTTATTAGGTTTGGTCTAGAAAGTTTTGAAAAGTGCTGCGGTATAACCTAACGTAATCTGCAAAGTTGTGAAATCATTGCAAGTTATTTGAGTCACAAACATAAAATAATGTTTTAACATTGAATTTGATGCTATTTGCCTGAAAATTGTATTTTGGGAAAATACACTAAAAGAGAGACAAAGCCAGAAATAATGGACAAAATGGGGATATATCTGTCCCGTTCTGTCCTGTGGAGCCCAAGCTTGCGTCTGTCCTGTAGTGAGATTTATTTGCCTATTCCGGGAAAGAGGAATTAGATTATTTCTGAGGACTGTGCAGGGTACGGCCTTGATCCTGGAACGACTAGATGCCTGCTGCTAAAACTAAGCCGGAGCACCATGACAGACCCATCATCCCACCAGTATGGGAGACGCTAAACCTCTACTAAACATTGCCTTGTTTATAAACCTCAAATCGAACTAGGTCAGACTAATCGATTTATTTAGCAGAAACCTAGCGGGCTAATAATAGCGATTAGCTTGTATTTTAGCGTAACGAGTAGGTGGGGATGGAAACGAGTGCTGGTGGAGCCACGAGGGTGGATGATTATATCTTCAAAACGAGTGCAGACATCAGCTGCAGGGCTGTCTCATCCCTAATTCATACTGACACCAGATCCTCTGCGATACATAACAGAGAGATCTATGCAGTAATTACCAGTGCAGACATGTATATTCAAGAGAAAACAAGGAGGTGAGAAAACAAGAGAGAGAGAGAGAGAGAGAGAGAATAAGGAAAGCAATAAGGCGGAGGAAGATTTTATTGCTCAAATGTTGTTCTTTTATAGCTCAGGAGACATTATAGTTCAGTTATGTTCGCTTAAAAGTCAACATGAAATCGAAAATGTACCATGTCTGTGGTCTTTATACATAATTTACTCAGCCTCATGTTGTTCCAGACCTGCATGTCTTTCTTCTGTGGAACACAAGAGAAGATATTTCGCAGAATGTTTCAACTGCTTTTGTCCAAGCAATGAAAGTCAATGGCATCCAAGACAAAAATGTACTTTTATTGTATGGACAAAAAACATGCAGACATTTTTCAAAATATCTTCTTTTGTGTTCCACAGAAGAAAACTCATTTTGTGGTAAACTAAGCAAAAGTCTCAATTTGCTCTCCATTTAAATTGCACTGCCATCTTGAAGAATCAATTGTGATATTAAAGAGAGATCATTTGTGATTTTTTTCTTTCCTACAGATGGAATGATACAACTCTCGACGTTTAGTTTACGATAGTCATCCCTGATTGCTAATGTTAGTATGTGGCAGGTTGTATTAAAGGGAAGGGCATTAAAATTCTAGAGAGCATTTGACTGGACTAAAATGTGAGTACAAGATGATTCATCAGTATTTTTAATCCATTTTTAAATGGCCTCCAAAATCAGTCTTGTAGTACTTCAGACCAGACTCTGTCTTGTGTCTGTCGATCTTGACTAAGATTCAATCCTCTTCAGGTCTCTGTCTTGACTCAAATTTGTCCCGTTTCTGGTTTCTGTCTTGACTCGGAATCAACCCATTTCTGGTCTTGGTTTTAACTTGGAATCGATACTCTTCAGGCCTGTGTCTTGAATCGAACATCTTCTGGTTTCAGTCTAGACTTGGACTCGACCCTCTTCTGGTCTCGACCATCTCGGTCTTGACTCGGACCCAAACCATTTCTGGAGTCCATCTGGTTTTTGGTTTCTGTCTTGACTCGGAATCGACCCTCTTTTAGTTTCAGTCTTGACTTGGACTCGACCCATATCTGGTCTTGGTCTTGCCTTGGAACCGATCCTTTCAGGTCTCTGTCTTGACTCTGACTCAAACCCCTTCTAGACTCAGACCTGACCCGTTTCTGGACTTGATCATTACTTCATCTATACCAGTCTGTATACCATGCCTGGTCTTGGTTTTGACTCAGACTTATCCCGTTTCTTGTTTCTTTTAGCTCTGGCTCTTACTCAGGTCTCTGCCTGGACTCAGACTCAAATAATCTGGACTTGACTACAACACTGTCAAAATTGTTTTTAAATGGACAGATTTGTGCTGTGGAGCAACAATCAAATACCTGAACTCTACGAAAAGATGGGTCAAAGGAAAGCATGATGAAGAGGTAGATAAAGTTGAGCAGTCGGCTGTTTCTTTTACACCGGCTGGATTGAGGTTCACAGTCAGCAATGCTTCAGTCTTGAATTTTCCACCCAGCAAAGCCCTTTTTCTGCTCAGGATTGCAACTGCCGCATCTTTGCACTACAAATAAGTCCAGATATTGGCATTTCCAAGAGCTTTTGGAGACGTGCGTGTCACTTCCTGACTCTGTAATTTATGGTAGGCCTCTCTCGCACTCTTGCTGCTTGAGAGATTTCTGCCCAGTTTTCATTATTGAAAAGGGCCACCCTCTTTCCTTCCCTCCCTCCCTCCTTCCCCCATCTCTTTCCTTATTAGATCTCCGATTCCAAGAGCACATTAGGATATTAAATTCAAGATGGGAATGGATGCTGCCTGATGTCTTGGCAAGACTCTCCATTGCTGTCTCTCCTCGCTCCTTCTCCTCCTCCTCACCGGTCTTGGACTGGTCAAATCCAGAGAGAGCGGACATCTCTCTCTGAATGGGTCCCCGCTCATCGTGTCCTGCCGTCTCAGCACCGAGGTTGATGGAGGCACAAAGCAGCCACTTGTGAGCGGGAAGCACAGTGGCTGCTCTGTCATCGTATGAATCATTCTGACGTGTTCGAGGATAAAGACGTGCATGCATGCGCCCACACAGCATAACACCCCCCTCTCACGCCGCCTTAGAAGCATTTCTCATGACATGTGAGCTTCCATTATGGCAGCTCCTTCGCCATTGTTATTTATTTGACTTAGGGGAAACTGTCTCACAAACAAGGGCGTAGTTTTCTTGTTTTCTGGAGAGATATAAGTCGGTTGTCATCAGGCAGAACACAAAGATGAAAAAAATGAGCTGTACTGTTAGACAAAATTGTTGTATTTTCTGTGCAAAAATGCCACAGTGCATTCTGGGTGATTGCTGTGCTTTTGCTATTGTAATCTCGGTGGTTGATAGGTAGTTACTTACTGGCTCAACTCAAAAGTGTGACATTCTGTTCCCCAGATATGGCTCGAGTCCCTCCTTCAAAGCAAATCTATAAGGTTTTTCATCTGCTTTTTTGTCTGCCAGACGAAAGTCCGATTGTGTAGAAGAATGCACCATATTCAAGAATACCATATTCTTTAGACATGTACCATGGTAATACCTCAGAGTACCATCCTTTATAACAAAAAAATGCTCTAGCAGTGCAATAGCATAGTTATGGTATCACATGGTAATACTATGGTACTTTGCAATATGGTACCACATACAGTACCATGGTATTTACAAAAATACTACTGTACTACCATGGTAAATGTTCAAAAAGTACATTTTTACAAAAAAAAAAGACCTACTTATCATAGCCGTCCATGGTGTATATGAAAATACTATGCTAATACTATGAAGTACCTTGAAGAACCATGTAAATACCGTGGTATTTGAATATGAATATATCTTCAAAGAACACCATAGTATTACAATGATATTTTTTAACATGGTACCAGTAAAATATTTGTACTATGGCAATAGAACAGTACATTTTTGTGAATATTTCATGTGCTAGAAGTTTAGGATTTTAGCGTAATATTTCCAGTCTCTGCTGCTCCATATTTACAGATCTTTTCACATCTTTACATATTCCTCTAACATAATTAAATAAAATCATCAAGCAACATTCCCTTCTTTCTGTGCTCGGCATATCAGTTTGACCTCATTTACAATGCCAACCCTTCCAGCGCGTATGCCAAACAACTTGACATTTATCGTAATCACCTAGGGTTCCCTGATAAGGACGTGAGATAGGTGGCAATGTCCCAGAACTGGTTGTATCCATAGGACACAAACATCTAGATTCCCTGATGACTGCAGATGGGCGTTTTGCTTTTGGATTGCACAAACAAATCCACCTCATCCAAGCTCAGGAGATGCAGTAGGGGTCCAGACTCGGAAATGAGCAGATGATGGGTTTTAAATAATAAAGCACTTGAGTGCTTCTGTGATCTTCTTTATGACCAAGTGAACCATTCAGACGCTTGTTCAAGAGCCAAGGCATTGCTTGACATAATTGTGTGCCCAAGCATGAGCTGGAGAAGCCGAATAATGCATGGGGACTCATTTAAAATAAAAGGCACATTTGAAGTTTTCTTTCTTTCGATGAGACGTACTGTTTGACCTAGATCTTGCTTAAAAGTTGCGCATTAGATGTGAATTAGTGGAGCATGCTCTTGTACAACTTGATTACGTGGAAGCGCTTCTTCCATGGCTGCTCAATTGTGTCGTCTCGCGTCGGTCGCTCTGTGTAATTCGACCTGACATTCAAGTTTGCAATGGACAATCACACAAGAGGTCTGCATATTATGAGGAGAAGATTGCTCAAAAATGAAAATTTTGTCATTTTAATCACCCTTGTAAGGATGGGAAGAGAGAGGCAGCAAAGGAAAGAGCAAAGCAAAAGAGGTAGCAAAGGAAAGGGAGGTAGCAAAAGAAAGAGCCAGAGCAACAGTTACAGTCCTCTTTGATCCCTTCTTTGACCATGTGACTAAAAACCAAATGTGAGACATTCAAACTGACCAATCAGCAGATTACAACTTCACCCACTGGGCAAAAGGTGTGACAATTAGCAGACCCCCGGTGTATACACATGTTGGCCTACAGGCCTTGATCACTATCAGCACCTCTGTGCCTTCAGGAATTCCAAATGGCCCTTTTGTTACTGAAGATAGGTTTGGGACAGGAAAGCAGAAATCTTTGATAATTTTTGACCTTACAAAGTCGCCCCTTGGCACCGTTGGCCACACTTTAAGAGGCAAAAGGTGACACAGTCCATAGAAACATGTTTTCTGTTCTGTGCAGATGTCATCTTCAGTCTTCTGGTCCAGATTTGTTGCAGTTGCAGCTGGTCAGTCTTTGTTCTCCTTTCAGCCCTGTGTGAGAGATCTTCATCGAATGGTGTTGCACCCTTCATAGATATGCAAAACGCCCATTGAATACTTCACACCTCCACAAGAACAGGCACTGAACATGGTAGAATCCGCTTGTCCCTCTTTCTGAGGCAGGACACAGGATGTGAACTTGTGCAGCGGGAATCCTGTGATTTCAAAAGAACATATGGCACAACAACCAGCAAAAGTATACATGGCATTTGTCATTTGGTTTGATGTGGTCAGATTGAATTTGTCTCTGGCAAAAAGCCCTTAAATCGATGTACTTAAAAAGATGTCAAGGTGAGAACAAAAGATTATCTGAAAAGCTCTTACACTGTTTTTGGAAACATTCAAATAAATTGCATTATAATAAAATCAACAATTGCTGGTTTTAACACCCCCCTTCATCAGTAAGAGTATAAGCAAAATATTCAGTGTAACCAAATACAGAGATTCAATTGTCCAAAAACAATCTTTGTTTCAACTGAAATGGACAACATGCAAATAAACAAATCAAATTAGTTACATGATATATCAATGAAAATGTTTGTACTTAGGCAAAAGTGAGAAATACTAATTTACATTTGAAACTTGGTGAGATGATAGCTAAGTAATTAGGTAAACCCAAAGAAACAAAAACAAACAATAATTGGATGAAATTCACAATTATAATACAGTCAAGATGTACAGACTTAACATTATATGAGGCAGTATCAGACAGATGTAGATTTGCCTCTGTGTGTGAAGATCAAATGGTAGTATGTGTGTCTGCATTTAGCTGTGGCTATGTGTCAGTGTAATCATGCTCCAAACAAAGGCAAGCAAGTTTTACAATTGTGATGCAAATTTGGCCCTGTTGTAACAGGGAGCCAGCCTGAGAATGTGAGGTATGAGGTGTGATCTGGCTCAAAATACTTCCATACCAATGTTTTTTGTTAAGGAGCATGATAAAGTGCAAAGTTCAGAGCTGAATCCTGTTGTGAGGAAAGCATTTTCATTGATAAGACAATTGTGAATCACACTGTGGCCACATGGCAATTCTATGCTCCTGTACATGGCTTAACTGCAGCTATATGGAAAATAGCAGAGTGTACCACTCAGGAGACAAACAAATTCAACATAGACACACATGCAACTTGAAATCGCTATGTAATTCCAGTATTACAGTTATTCCAATTTTACACAAGACACATGGTCTAGTATGCATGTAGCATCTACAACCTTTAACCTAAGTGTTTCACACACTTACAGTAAAGCAGTCATGTGTTTTTTTTAAAGAATAAACCCAAATAGTCTATGTGTACATGTAGTAGCACAAACAACTATACTGTGTGTTCTATGTGCACAATGTCTTAAGCACAATTACGAATTTGAAAATACAAACAGCATAACTGAAATGTGGATGTTTACATATTAAACTCATTGCTATTAAGCTGCTAACCCACTAGCAAGTGAAGTCAATAGCTGGAGGCCTTGCATGAACAATGCAGTCAACTCACTAAGAGTTTTACCTGCAAATGAGCATTGATATCTGCCTTTAGAAAGTGGTTTCCTATCTTTCTGAAAATAAGGTGGAGGTCTACCCCTACCTAGTGACCAGCATGTTTCCTCTGTATGGCCTATTTTGTGACAATAACCACAAAACCTGCTATCTTTGCCACAGGGTTGTTTGCTGTGTTCTCCTGAAGTTTGAGGATTTTCATGACTCTCTAATGCTTCCTTCACACCATGCGTTCTGGTCCACGACTCTGCGCTATTACGGTGCTGCATCACCTTAAGAACTGCAATCGGCACACTTTTTTGAGCAGTGGCACATGCTTCCTCTGAACAAATCATTCCAGAATTATCACAGCAAGTAATTTCCTCTAAGAAGTGAACATGCTTTTTAGCCCCATCGCTGTTAAGCGTTTTGGGAGACATGGACTCTTGTGCCTTAAGCTTAGCCTTGAGATCTGCAATGATGTCCTTGTGATTTTTACACTTTTCAGTTAGGATTAACTGCTCAGCTAGTAAGTTATCTAGCTGCAATTGAAGATCTTGAATCTTAGCTTCTGACTTTTGTGCCTCTGTATTTTTAGAATGCAGTTCTTCACATTTAGCATCTATACTTAAAGTTAGACACATTGTTAACTCACTTAGCCTTATACAACGCATGTAGTTTAAAGCCTCAATTATTTCACCTTGTTTTGATTTCTTTTCATGTTTACCAAGTATGTTCCACCATGTAAGCATTCTCTCATCTGAATTAAGATCTTGTATTCTGAATTTGCTCAAGTTAGGTTTAACCTTTTTGCTCCATAAAGCAAACAATACATCACTGTCAGATATTTTCCTTTCCATCCCTGATGAGATGAGTCTGAATGTTCTCGAAGTGTACAGTAATGGGACAATTGAAGCTAATTACAACCTTCTAATTTCTATACCATGCAAAATGGAGAATGAAAACATACTTACCCACTCCATGGTCAGAAGGCCAGCTTTAATCCATTCACAAGATCAACTGTGAAAAAAATCCTCATTCTGATGACTGACCAAAGTAAATTTCAGAAAACTCACTGCAAGGGATCCCGGGTTTCGGCACCATCTGTAAGGATGGTTTTCCTACGGTGGTTCAGGCTGTAGGATTGCCGAATGACTAAAGAAACGTTATCAGCACGATGGTATAAAACTGTACATTTCTAGTCTATTACCACCCACTGCCACTTATAACAATGACGGAAATAAGCGCAGTTAGAATAGCTATATGTGGGAGAGCGTTGCTATTGAGTGACTATTGTATTGCAATAGGTAGCACTTTAATATTAACCTTGAATCAAGACTAGTTAGCAGATCATTAATAATTGAAATGGTTTAATAACAATATTTTGTTATGGTTACACTTGAATCGGTTACAAAATAGATGAAGGATGGTAAAACATGAACAATTAATTGTACCCAGCATGTATGTAAAATATTACCTGAGAGAGAGAGAGAGAGAGAGAGAGAGAGAGAGAGAGAGAGAGAGAGAGAGCAGAGCCCCAAGAAGAGAGAGGCAGCAAAGGAAAGAGCAAAGCAAAAGAGGTAGCAAAGGAAAGGGAGGTAGCAAAAGAAAGAGCCAGAGCAACAGTTACAGTCCTCTTTGATCCCTTCTTTGACCATGTGACTAAAAACCAAATGTGAGACATTCAAACTGACCAATCAGCAGATTACAACTTCACCCACTGGGCAAAAGGTGTGACAATTAGCAGACCCCCGATGTATACACATGTTGGCCTACAGGCCTTGATCTGTGCCTTCAGGAATGCCAAATGGTCCTTTTGTTACTGAAGATAGGTTTGGGACAGGAAAGCAGAAGTCTTTACACCCTTATGTCATTCCAAACCTGTTTAACGTTATTATTTTCCTTTAAAGCACAAGGGAAGAAATTTGAGAAATCATCCGCACAATCGTCCATGATTTGTCAATGATTGAAATATTTTAATTGTTGGGAGAATATAGATAGGTGGATGGATGGATGGATGGATGGATGGATGGATAGATAGATAGATTATATTGAAGTAAAAAATTGCATAATATATATTATATAATTTGTTAAAAAATAAATAAGCTAAATTACATAATTTATATTATATTGTATAACCTGATATACATTTCCGATAAATTTTAATATCAATAATATTGTTAATATATTATTATAATATATTACCGACTGCTGTTGGATAACAGATTAGCAAAAATGATTTGTGAACAAATGAAAAAAAGAATACTCCTGTTATGATTCAACAATGAATGAATCATGACTTTAGGGAAATATTATATTCATAACCAGTTTCCCTGTGTCATCAGACAGTAGTGTGTTTCATCTAAAATTGCAGATTTTGCCTCATAAAATTCTCAAAATATTTATTTATAAAATAGTATTGTATTGTATATTGAAATATATGTTCTACATATGTATTACAAAATAAACAATCTACCATGAATTTTATTGTCCTACAAAACAAGACCTAGTTGTTGCAGAGGCGGAACAATGTTGATGAAAAGTTGCGAAGACATTTGGAAAAAGACGCTCCAAATCAATCACAATGAGACCAGAAACGCATTAATAAATAAGATCAATTTTGAGCTGACGCCCACTTTAACATCCTGCTATTACAAACCATACCTCACTCTTCCCTTCTGCTATAATCTCATGTTTGCAAGACACAATTTTCACTTAGCTCAAATGCCAAAAAGCGTTCATTCTCCTATCCTTTTTCCACAGTCAGTTATTAAACCTGTAACCTTTCAGTCTAATGGAGGATTTCAACTCTTCCCTATGCGCTTAGCTGTCCCTCTGAGGATACAGAGTGCTTTCAAATAAACACTCTTTCTTTTTTTCCCTCTTTCCCACTATCAAGACTCCCAACGAGTGGCGGAAGTCCAGAGGTCCCTCCCCTCCTCATTCTTTTAAGTACCACTTCAGAAAATAGCATTGTACTACAGCTTTCCTCTTAATGTAAAGGCAACGTGGCATGGCAAGGTGCCCAAAACACTCAGGTACACGCATGTCTTTCCAGAAAGGACATCATTTGTGGCTCTGGGAGGCGGATAGTGCATCTCATAAATATCGCTTGGGGGGGGAATCTCTCTGCAGAGAGGAGATAGATCCGCATTTGGGCTGCTGGGCTGGAGAAGAGGTGGTGTGTCAGGCACACAATGGCAATTTTCCTGTGGCTGATTAAAATGGAAGGTGGCAGCCATTCTGTTTGGGGTAAACAGGTGTTTGATACACTCGTCAGACTGATTATATCCCAAAACCCACCATGGAGAAACTTGGTGGTTGTCAGGAAATCCTCCCTGTTTGGAATTAATTACTCAAGCTTTATTAGAGTATCTCAGAGAGCGTTTGATTTCTCTCAGGCCAGCTTTTAAATTGATGGCAGCTTCACTAAACTAACAATTCAACAAAATCACAATTTCACTTGCTTTTACATTTAGATTTACTGTAAAAAAAAAAAAATAATAAAAAATAAAATTATGAAGCAACAGTATATTAAAGTGAAATATAATACAATATAATTATAATATCATTAATAAACAAAATAAGTATCACTTGCAGCATTTCAAATGACTGCTTTTAGCTTTTAGTGTTTCTCTTATTTTTATTTTTTAGACACAATTGTATGCAATATCGTCCGTTCATCAGTTATCGCCCATAACATGAAAATACGTTTATCAGTATTGGCTAGAATTGTAATAATATTTAAACTAATATGTATATAATATAATTTATTAATGACTGTGTGTCTAATATAAACACAAAAAGAGATGTTTAGTAGAAAGTTCAGGCTGCTCTTTTCCATTAATAGTGACCATCACTGTCAAACTCCCAAACATTGCTATTTTAGTTTTATTTATATTCTGTTATAGTTAAAATGTATTACTTTGTAAATTTAAAATTTTAGTTTAAATTCTAGTAATTTTGTTATGCTCTTTTGTCAACAAAATTACTAGGATATATTTATTTATTTTAATATTAATTATTATTAATATTATTATTTAAATTAATTAAAATGTTACTTCAAAATGTAGGTTTTTCAAGTTTAATCTAATATTTATAATTTATTTTATCATTATTACCTAAAAAATATTAACACACACACACACACACACACACACATACACATATATATTTAAATATATTCTTAATAGTTTTAGTTGTACTGTTCCAAACAAGTCCAAATTTAAGTATAATAGCTATTCATATGTTTTTTTTGCACCCTCAGATTCCAGATTTTCAAATAGTTGTATCATTCTCGGCCAAATATTCATGTCATTTATTTACTTATAAAGCACAAATAAACACAACAAGAGTTGACCACTGTGCTGTACAAAAGAGGAAAGGTAAAATAAAAAGAATAATACTAAATATTGTACTACTAATATATTAATATTAGTTATATATACACTAATTGTATGTACAGGTGCACCTTAATAAATTAGAATGTCGTGGAATTCACGTAGAATGTCATTTATTTCAATAATTCACCTCAAATTGTGAAACTCGTGTATTAAATAAATTCAATGCACACAGACTGAAAGTTTAAGTCTTTGGTTCTTTTAATTGTGATGATTTTGGCTCACATTTAACAAA
>NW_015506311.1:82609-96359 GCF_001515645.1 Sinocyclocheilus grahami | reverse complement strand
GACAACTGTAGTCAAATTCCTTGACACGTCTGTGTGTGGTGGTTCTTGATGCCTTGACCCCAGCCTCAGTCCATTCCTTGTGAAGTTCACTCAAATTCTTGAATCGATTTTGCTTGACAATCCTCATAAGGCTGCGGTTCTCTCGGTTGGTTGTGTATCTTTTTCTTCCACACTTTTTCCTTCCACTCAACTTTCTGTTAACATGTTTGGATACAGCACTCTGTGAACAGCCAGCTTCTTTGGCAATGAATGTTTGTGGCTTACCCTCCTTGTGAAGGGTGTCAATGATTGTCTTCTGGACAACTGTCAGATCAGCAGTCTTCCCCATGATTGTGTAGCCTAGTGAACCAAATTGAGAAACCATTTTGAAGGCTCAGGAAACCTTTGCAGGTGTTTTGAGTTGATTAGCTGATTGGCATGTCACCATATTTTAATTTGTTGAGATCGTGAATTGGTGGGTTTTTGTTAAATGTGAGCCAAAATCATCACAATTAAAAGAACCAAAGACTTAAACTACTTCAGTCTGTGTGCATTTAATTTATTTAATACACGAGTTTCACAATTTGAGTTGAATTACTGAAATAAATGAACTTTTCCACAACATTCTAATTTATTGAGATGCACCTGTACTAATACCTTGTGTGAGAAATAAACTGAAATTTAAGTCATTATTATTTTATTTTAGTATTTTTATTTTATTTTAACCTTAATTCAGTTAGTTTCCAAGGAAACATTTAAAAGTTTTCATCTAAAAAATAAATATATATATATATAATTTTATTTAATTATTTTATTTTAGCTTAGCTTAGCTTAGTTTAGCTTAGCAATATTTCCGTTAACAAAACAATTCTTGGTAGTTTTAGTTTACAATAACAACACTGCTCCAAAAATGACAAAAAGGGCCATAAAAGTCTCATAATAGTGGTTTATGTGACTTTGTGTGATATATTCCAGCTCTTTGAAAACCAGACTGAAATTTAAGTCAATATTTGCATAATCTGTAGCTGTGTATTCACTGTGTCAGGTTTGATATCAATGACACCAAACGGCACTGGGTTTGAACATGCAGAAGTGCAAATAAAATCAGGTGCTTTTTGCAGCTGGACAGTCTGTCACCACTATTTTCATTGTAAGGAAAAGAGCAGCGTGAACATTCTGCTAAACATCTTCTTTTGAGCACCACGGAAGAACGGAAGTCCGTTTGTGAACTACATAAGCGGATGTTCATTTGTGGGCGAACAATCCCTTTCATTTATTTTTCTCTTAACTAGCACTAGCTTGCAGCGGAGACAGGAACACGGTAATTAATTGAAGGACATCGTTAGTTGGAGAGATTCAGGGGAAAATATCTCACACTAATTAACATGTGTCTGTGTTTCAATTAACAATGACCTCGATCTCTCAGAAAGCAGAAAAATAAGGGAAAGCTTGTTCGGAGCAGTGGGCTGCGTTTCGCGCATTCTGCTCGCTAGCACACATGAAACAATATATGCATTCTCTTTCTATGAAAGCACCGTTCTGTTGGAAATTATTCAGCAGAGGCCTTCATAAATCGACTGAACAATTACACAATCCTCGCTAACTCTAACAGTCGTTTTAAACCGCAAATATCTGTGCATTCTTTTATCAAAACGACAATGTTCTCTCACTTTTCACGAGCAGGTCAAACGTGTCGTGTTTGCCGGAAATCATCTTCAGCGTTTTGATTGCAACCTTGCCAGCTGGCTTTGATACCTTGATCTAAAAATTCTCAGAGCTCTAAATTGCAACACCTCTCTTCCAAAGAAATATATCAAAGACGCTCGGAAAAAGTTGGAAGCACGACATTGACAGTGGGTGAGGAAGGGGGTGCTGTTGTGACATTGATGGGAGAAAACTTCGACTGAAGCAGATATGAGTGTAAAACAACCTGCATAATGGAACGCTTCTAAGTTTAGATACAGTCTCAAGACAAAAGCAACAACCTTGACGCTATACGTTAGAAGCTGGCTGCAATAATGAGATATGATGTCCGTTTCAAATTAACATTCATTAATTCTCCCCTTTTTGTCAAAACCAGTAATCTGAAAGAAGAATGAAAATGATACCACACTGAAAAATAAGTGTAGGATTTACTTTCACTAGCAATTTCTGAAATTTAATAGAAATTACTTTTTTTTAATGTGAATCTTCATGCAGCTCTTTTCCATACTGCAGTCCATAGTGACTATAAATAAATACATACATACATAAAACAAAATGTCAGAAATAACTACAAAGAAACGGCAAGTGACACTGAATATGTGAAATTTTAAAGTACAAAGATTGAAATCGTTTTTTTTTTTGTAAAACATATTTCAATAGTCTTTGTTTTATTTGCAACTTCTGAAAATCTATTTATACAGTGCATACAGCAAGACCTAAAATATCAAATAAAGCTTTGTGGTGACAAAAAGAGATACCAATGGACCAGTCTGTCAAAAATAAAATTCGCTGCATTACCTATAAATGTACCAGACGGGGAAAATATACTCATGTAAGCTGACAAATGTAGCTGAAGGAAGTGCTATAGGAGGAGAGTCTGGTGGAACAGTTGTTTCAGCACCAAACACACTGTGACAGCAAGTTTGGTCTCTTTCTGCATGACTCAATGGAGCTAATTTGTTTACCTCATATGACAGACGTTAAGCCATTGTTATGCAATCAATCTGTCAATACGCTGGTTTCTTTTTAATTAAAGGGACAGTTCACCCAAAAACTAAAATTCTGTCGTGGTTTATTCACCCTCACTGTGCTGAGCTAAAGATGATCACCGGTAAACTGAAGCGCTCTTTTAACTTAACCAAACGCATTCTATATGAGATAAATCAGATATACATCAAATAAACACAATATTACAATGTACAATTGCACAAAAGGCTGCAAACGAACAGCGCGCATCTGAAGTGTCTCTGAAGGAAATAATGCATTATTTATCGGCTTTAAGATATCGGCCAAAATTTCTTATCAGGCCGATACCGATAACAGAAAAAATGAGCCGATATGGGCCGATACCGATATGGTGGCCGATATATCGTGCATCCCTACTTCATTCCAAACCTGTGTGCTGTTTTTTTCTTCTTTTTCTTCTTCTGTGAAACACAAAAGAAGAATTTTTGAAGAATCTTCATGCAGCTATTTTCCATATGGCAGTCTATGATGATTTAAAAATAAATAAATAAACTTAAAATTCAGTTTGATACTGATAAGCCATTAATTCTTTTTAATAATTCAAGTTATGGTCGATAATCGATAAATAGCTGATATTTTAAATACAATACTATGTTGTCTAAAAATATAAATTACATAATATAAATAAACCCTATAAACAAAACATTAAACAAACAAAGGATGCACTAATATTTACAGTTTTTGTTCTGACCAATAATTGATACATGGCTGATACAAAAATTCAATACTATTTTGTTCTAAATAAATCCCTTACAAACTCCCTTTTATGTTATGAACAATAATCGATAAATGGCTGACATTAAAATTCAATACTAATTTGTCAAAAAGTATATTACATACTAAAAGCAAAACATATCGATAAAACATGATATAAATGAATTAATAGGCTAGTTAAATGTAACAAATGAAGTCGGTGTTAGATGATCTAAATGTAAAACTAGTCAGAAAGAAGGACATGCACCATTAAATATCCAAATATTGACTAATATATAGCCAATATGGGCTGAAACAACATAAAAAATAAAAATAATATAAAAAAGTAATATTTGGCTGTTGATATCTCTGTTTTTTTTCTTTATTTTATTTTATTTTATCATGCATATATTGGTAATACATCCCTAAAACATTCCCTTATCTCTTAAAGTACTTAAAATACTAATAATAGGTCATTGAAAATGTATTGCACAATATATATGAAATAATTAAAATATTTAATTTAGCAGTGTAGTAAAGGAGAAGTATTTGGTTGAACTGTTATTTCAAAATCAGCCAGAAATAAATAAAACTGAGCTCGCTTGGCTATTATAACAAAAGCTTCAAGTAACTAGAAGTGGAAACTGTTTCCTTCATGATTTATTTTTATTTTTTTTGCAAATAACCAATCTTTTTGCGAGTTTGTAAAGACGTGGTCACTACTTTGTATAGGAAAAGAGCTGCAAAATCTCTCCTTTCCTTTTCCACAGACAAAAGAAAGTCACATGGGTTTGGAACAACATATAATGACTGAATTCTGTGCCTTAAATTCAGTTAAATTCAGGCCCAGTCGTATCAGTTTTGACAGTCACATTTCAGCCCAAGGGCCAAGTTTGCTGATGCCAGCGTACTTGTAAGTGGTCAATATCTTCTCCGATCTTTTTTTAAACACAGAAACCATGTATGATCAGCTCTGCCGCCACGCGCCCGAGAGCCTTGTGACGCACCACGCGCTGCAAACTCACCCGAAACAAACAAACGGCAGACACAAGTGAGAATTTGCATGAATCACATGCATGTCACGCTGACAAACTTAGCACCCTCACGCAGCGCCAAGTGAGCCTGCGCTCTTATCTTTAATGCTGGATTCCTCACAGACGCCTGCAGTGTTTTTAGGGGGTTGGGGAAGCGCGTTGTTTTGTGGGGATAAAAATAGTGTTGTAGATCAGAATGTGGAGGAGAAAAGGGCCTCGTGCAGATTAAACCGCAGTTAATCGCCCGTCTGTGACGCCGAATGCCATTGTGTGTTAGGTGAACTTCAAGGAGGAGGTCTGAAGATCTTCCAAGCAAAGCCGCTCTTGGTTTTGGCTTTGTTTTGGAAGGATGTTTGCACTTCATCCTCTTTTTTCCTTCTTAAGTCATTCATCAGGTTTTTTTGGCCTCCTCATTTCCTCAGCCAGAGAGGCAATTTGTTTTCCTATAATCTCGCTTTGAGGGAATATCAGTTTGAGTTGACAAGGGACTTAATCAAAGAACCAAAACTATTGTGCTTTGGTGCAGATTTATCCACACTTTAATGGCAACAATTACATCACCACGTCTTATTTTGTAATAGACATTTCATAGGAACCGAATAAATGCAAAACGTCAGTTTCTTTGCAACTTCGAAGGACTTATTGTGAAGGACATCTCAGAGTAATGTTCTTCAATAGGCGATAAGGACAAGCTACGAACACGTCTCTGTACACCCTATTAATATCCAAAGTTAACTTCAAAGCTAGTTTGTACAGCGAGGCAAAAGAACAGCAACAAAGATCTCTATTCAGTGATTCGGAGAAGAAGAATTAGCTGCTCACATGCCAAACAGTTTAGCAGAGAAAATGCCATGAGCACAATGAGGTTTTTATTCTACATTACAAGTTCAGCTGGAGCAGTCAAGCTTTTACTTCATTTCTAGGTGATGGAGAATCATTTGAATAGCTGATCGACTCTATTATTCCACAAATGCCTTAATAATATTTGCAAATACATTATATAATGCAGTAACAGTTATGCATAACTACACTCTAAAAAATGCTGGGTTGTTTTAACCCAATGTTGGGTCAAATATGGACTAACCCAACTGTTGGGTTACATTTTGGTTACATTTTTAAATTAGCTTTTTAACCCAACAGTTGGGTTAGTCCATATTTGGCCCAACATTGGGTTGAAACAACCCAGCATTTTTTAGAGTGTATATGCTTAACATATCAGTAGATCCTCCTTTTACATTCAAATATTATATATATATATATATATATATACACTGTAAATTTAATTTTTGAAGTTGTAAGTTAAACAAACTACATTGTTGTATACAATAATGTATTACAATTTTTTTTCTACTTCAAAATTTCATGTTTAATTATACGTATTTCTTTGTAGTTATTTGTGAAATTTAATAAGTGAAAGTAAATCAAACACCAATTTTTCTCAGAGTAGTACCATTTTATATGATATCATGTCAAATTTATAAAAAATATGAATATATAACATTTTTAATAAATTGTTTTTTAAACAATATATAGATATATGGATAGATCGATAGACAAATAAACAGATAGATAGACAGACAGACAGACAGACAGACAGACAGACAAATAAACAGATAGATAGACAGACAGACAAATAAATAGATAGATAGATAGATAGATAGATAGATAGATAGATAGATAGATAGATAGATAGATAGATAGATAAATAGATAGATAGACAGACAAATAAACATAGATAGACTGACAGACAGACAGACAGACAGACAAATAAACAGATAGATAGATAGACAGATAGACAGACAGACAGATAGTTAACAGATAGTTATTCAAAAAATATTTGACAGAAATTGACAGAAGAATAAAAACTTAACAGAATAATAATAATAATAATAATAATAATAACGTTAAATTAGAGGGTGATGGAGTGAAGAAAGGTTTGATTATGGAGGAAAATTGTTCCAAACAGCCAATGCACTCTCCTGGATGAGTTCAATTACAAAGATGCTCAGTCATTCAGTCACTGACCCGAGCAAATTAGTATTTGCACTAATTGCAGGGGTTCGGCTCCCGGTCAACCTAATCAATTAGAGAGCATCCGAAATCAAATCACATGTCCAGAAGGAGTGATCACCCAGACCTCTGGCATCTATCTATGAACTTAAGTCCAGACCCAAACACATGTCATCCAAACCCCACACGTTTATAAAGGCTTCAGCTGGACCAACAAAGATTGATGTAGACGCTTTAATTACAAATAACTTTTTTTCGGTTCTGTATTAAACCTTTAAAGAAACTAGAAACCAATATGTTGATATGCATAAACAACTTATAGGCTACAAACAGCCTTATACAACCAAAACGTTGCGTCATAACCTTACAGTGCTGCAAAGAACCAATAAACAATCTTCAGCTTGAGTGAGATTTGAATCCTAAATCACTAGGGTTGGGTTGGTTCAGCTCTTACTTTGCATTGGCTTAATCAGATTAACTAGTCTAGCAATCTAAATGTACAAATCAATTTGGTCGCGTAATCTCTACGGACGGTAAATGTTGCGCGTTATGCTAATTTAAACAATAGGTTCAAACAGCTGCGAGGTAAACTGCTCCATAAAACGTTCATTAAGCTGTAAACTTCGCCATTCCGATTCATACTAGTTGTTTAAGTTGTATTAGTGGTGCTGAAACGGACCCGTACACAACGCGCGGAGCTGTTTTTTGCCATAACAGCAGCAGCAGCAGCAGCAGCGCTTTAATACGCGATTCTGGACCATCTCTCACTTCTGACCGGAGCAGATTAACTGCGGATGCGATTACCAAAAGCTATACAAATACGATATGCATACAGAAAACAAGATAGCTGGCATAATAATGCCGTCTTACCTGGTAATAATGAAGTTGAATGCGCTGATAACACGATGCGAATTTAGATGATAGCCTACACTATATATTCCTCGCTGATGTCCACATTGTCAGTGTCAGGCGCTTACTGTAAGAGAGAAAACCCCGATGTCAGAGAGAGAGAGAGAGAGAGAGAGAGAGAGAGAGAGAGAGAGAGATGCGAATTTAGATGATAGCCTACACTATATATTCCTCGCTGATGTCCACATTGTCAGTGTCAGGCGCTTACTGTAAGAGAGAAAACCCCGATGTCAGAGAGAGAGAGAGAGAGAGAGAGAGAGAGAGAGAGAGAGAGAGAGAGAGAGAGAGAGAGGGAGGGGTGGCCAAATGAGATAGGACCATCCTATCCAATTACAAAAGACGAGGGTTAAAAAGAACAACAATGCACAGCCATATGCCGAGGACAAAACGCCCTAGTGTCTTCTTTTGAGCCTCTGTCTTTTCTCGGTTATTTCATAAGAAATGTGTCGGATATTTTCTTTCAAACATAACGCCATAATATTTGTGGTGCAGTTATGCTGACGGGGAATGGCAGGGAGAAAGATTCGATTCGACAGCGCTTGGATGAAGTAGAAAAAGAATCGACTCCGTGCGAAGATTCGATTTGATTCGACGCGGTTGGCAAAAAAAATCGCTTTGACAGCGATTCGCTGAAAACAAAACACTCGCTTACGTTCCAATGTTGCATTCGATAGTACGTGACTGAAGGAAATAAAAGACTCGATTTTGTACTTAGATTCGATTGACTACGGAAAAATAAATAGTTAAATAATGCTGCACGAACCTTTGATTTGACAGTCATTGACACAATTCAAGATATAAACCAAGAAAGAACAGCAAACACAGGCACATGTGTTTATTCTTGTTATGATTATGTATTTAGCAGTTTGTAGGCCAGACATTAACACTTCAGTAACGTAAGATGACTCATTAACGAACCTATAATAAGTGGTTCATTATTATTCATATAAAAATGTACATGAAAATGAAGCTTCAGAACATGTGCCTATTTGAATGTATATTAAGCACTGTTTTATAATGTAATTACACGTAATATAATTAACTTAGGTTAATAGTTAGATAAGAGTCTCATCACATTTTGTGGTCAAGTTGATCAACTTTACAGCTCATTTGCTTGCAGAATAGCCCTGATTTTATAGACAGTATAAAATCCCAGTTGCACAGTGAAATCCATTTGGCAATGCGGACGGACTCATCAAATAGTCTTCAGGTGCTTACAATCCAGACCGAAGACTTTCTGCATTATGCATTATATTGATCAACAATAAATAGATGAATGAATAAATACATGGTAAACAGGGCAAAACTGACATGTCCTGAGAAACACTGCCACCTTGTGGCAATACAACGTCTGTATATTAACACATAATCAACACTGAAATGTATTATTATTACCATGAACTGCACAAGACGAACTATATTCAAATTGATTTCCAACGTATTTAATTAAACTGAAAACTTTAATCTTTGGTGTAATGCAAATAGCCTACATTCACCTAGTCAAATAAATATTTACTGTAGTTAAACCTCTGAGACTTTTTGTCTTCAATTTAGAATTTTATATGCAATGCACATTTTCAAACATATATTCGTGTCCAAAACACATTCATATACATGCAAATAAAATCAATTAGATGTAGCTGTAATTTTGAACTGGCTTTAGCCTTGTCACATAGCCCCACTTTCTCCCCACAGGTGCATTGACAGATGATCTGAGGCTGTTATTGGCAGTCTTTCTCCTTCTCTGGAAGTTTTAATTAATTTTCCTGCTGTTAAAAATCATATAAAGTCAGCGGGAGCCTGAAGCTGCCTTTCTCAATATTCTGCGGTCTTGTAACGAGCAGTGCAGGGCCACACGGGGTCGGAGAAATCTTTGATTTCAGCCAGTGAGAGATGAATTGAACACTAGACTTGACCTCCTGTTGATTACAAACCATCCCAGAACTCTGCTGCCATACTTGTGCCGCTAAATTACAAAGAAATGCTACATATTTCTTGCAAACATACACTATATAGTGCATATTTTAGTAAATGTATGTAATCACAATATCTTTGTGGTATAGAAATTGTTGCACACAAATTGTAACTTAAGTATGAAAACCTAATCTGTTCTTTGGCCTGTCGTTCTTGTTTGAATTAATTACAACAGTGTAATTAGCTGTGTATATTTAACCGGGCTGAAACTGATACACTAGTATTTGAGTTCATGTGGAATGAAGGCAATGGTAAATGTACTCATGTGACAGTGAAAAATGGACACAGGTGATCTGGCATCGTATGTCGCCTATTCCCATTGTTGTAGAGCTGTTTAGTGAATTGTTAGACATGAGAGGCACAAGATAGACACAAGCTCACTATCAATAAATAAATAAAATGCTGTCATCACTTATTCACTCTGTTGTTCATCACATGCCTTGCTTTTTTCTGCACAACACAAACATTTGAATGGGAATGTTCGAGCTGCACTTTTGCATTTTTTTAATTACTGTATGACAATGTTGTCTGATTCCCTAATGAATCAATCTTGCCTAATGATCCAGCTCAACAAATAGTGTGATTGGTGTGGTTCGATTCCTAATCGAATGACTATGACTTACCTGTTGTTTTTTTTCTGCAAATCAAAAGCATGACCAGTGTAGTCCGACTCCCTTAAAACTGACCCTTGCAAACAAGCAGCTAATTCCTCCAAATAATAAATCGCAACCAGTGTAATCCAATTCCTGTAATACCTCCGATAAAACTTGATTCCTTTTAGTGAATCAAACCAAACAACCCAGTCAGTGTAATCAAACTACTTTCCAAATGAATGACTTTTATGAATCGGTTCTTTTTAGTGAATCAAAATCATGTGGTGCAATCTGTGTAGTCCGATTTCTGAATGAATGATTCTTATGAGCTGGTTCTTTTTTGTGAATCAAAAACATACAGTGTGATCTGTGTAGTTTAGGCACCGGTTCTTTTTAGTAAATCCAAAACATACAGGTGCATCTCAATAAATTAGAATGTCTTTGAAAAGTTCCTTTATTTCAGTAATTCAACTCAAATTGGGAAACTTGTGTATTAAATAAATTCAGTGCACACAGACTGAAGTAGTTTAAGTCTTTGGTTCTTTTAATTGTGATGATTTTGGCTCACATTTAACAAAAACCCACCAATTCACTATCTCAACTAATTAGAATACTTCATAAGACCAATAAAAAATAGTGAATTGTTGGCCTTCTGGAAAGTATGTTCATTTACTGTACATGTACTCAATACTTGGTAGGGGCTCCTTTTGCTTTAATTACTGTCTCAATTCAGCGTGGCATGGAGGTGATCAGTTTGTGGCTCTGCTTAGGTGGTACGGAAGCCCAGGTTTTTTTGACAGTGGCCTTCAGCTCATTTGCATTTTTTGGTCTCTTGTTTCTCATTTCCCTCTTGACAATACACCACATATTCTCTATGGGGTTCAGGTCTGGTGAGTTTGCTGGCCAGTCAAGCACACCAACACCATGGTCATTTAACCAACTTTTGGTGCTTTTGGCAGTGTGGGCAGGTGCCAAATCCTGCTGGAAAATGAAATCAGCATCTTCAAAAAGCTGGTCAGCAGAAGGAAGCATGAAGTGCTCCAAAATTTCTTGGTAAACGGGTGACCGTTTACTGGTTTTCAAAAAACACAATGGACCAACAACAGCAGATGACATTGCACCCCAAATAATCACAGACTGTGGAAACTTAACACTGGACTTCAAGCAAATTGGGCTATGAGCTTCTCCACCCTTCCTCCAGACTCTACGAAATTGGTTTCCAAATGAAATACAAAACTTGCTCTCATCTGAAAAGAGGACTTTGGACCACTGGGCAACAGTCCAGTTCTTCTTCTCCTTAGCCCAGGTAAGACGCCGCTGACGTTGTCTGTGGTTCAGGAGTGGCTTAACAAGAGGAATAAGACAACTGTAGCCAAATTCCTTGACACGTCTGTGTGTGGTGGCTCTTGATGCCTTGACCCCAGCCTCAGTCCATTCCTCGTGAAGTTCACTCAAATTCTTGAATCGATTCTGCTTGACAATCATCATAAGGCTGTGGTTCTCTCGGTTGGTTGTGCATCTTTTTCGTCCACACTTTTTCATTCCACTCAACTTTCTGTTAACATGCTTGGATACAGCACTCTGTGAACAGCCAGCTTCTTTGGCAATGAATGTTTGTGGCTTACCCTCCTTGTGAAGGGTGTCAATGATCGTCTTCTGGACAACTGTCAGATCAGCAGTCTTCCCCATGATTGTGTAGCCTAGTGAACCAAACTGAGAGACCATTTTGAAGGCTCAGGAAACCGTTGCAGGTGTTTTGAGTTGATTAGCTGAATGGCATGTCACCATATTCTAATTTGTTGAGATAGTGAATTGGTGGGTTTTTGTTAAATGTGAGCCAAAATCATCACAATTAAAAGAACCAAAGACTTAAACTACTTCAGTCTGTGTGCATTGAATTTATTTAATACACGAGTTTCACAATTTGAGTTGAATTACTGAAATAAATGAACTTTTCCACGACATTCTAATTTATTGAGATGCACCTGTACGTTGCAATCTATGAAGTCCAAATTCCGAAGCAATGTCTCTTAAGAGCCGATTCTTTTTAGTGAATCCAAAACATATGCTGCGATTGATTCAGTTAGATTCCAGAACTCTTTTTTTCAGTGGTGTACGGTAACGGAGTAGTTTTACTTCGTTACTGTACTTAAGTACATTTTTCAAGTATCTTTACTTTACTGGAGTAGTTTTATTTTGACTAACTTTTACTTTTACTTCACTACATTCCAAAGCATAAGATCGTACTTTTTACTTCACTACATTTCATAAAACATATCTTTACTCCTTATAATATATCACGTGCTCCGACACGCAGAAGCGGTGTCAATTAACCTTTTCAATCGTTTCGCAAATCGCACCAAACGATTCATTAACGAATTAGAATGATCCGATTGCAGCTGTTCTCGAGTCGACGACTCCCTGATTTAAATGAACCGTTTAGTGCAAGTCTCCAGTGAACTGAATTCATAAGTAAGAACCGGGAGATCTTGTAAGTGCGCGCGACTGATGCTGCTAAAAGTAAGTTACTAATGTCGAATTTTAGGATTAATTATTGTAACTGAAAATCATATTTAGGTCAAAACTGTCAGTTGTTTGTGAACTAAATCTGCTGTAAAGGGTGATCTATTTAAGCCCAATGCTTGAATGCAGACACATCAACATCAGTGTCTCTATGTTTTAGGTAAAAAAACCCCGAAACATTAAAATAACACATATTAAAATAACTCATGCACGTTCATATTCCCCACTGCTGTAACTTTAACAGTTTTATTAAAATGCTATGCATTTAGCCCTATGTGACGTCTGTTTTTATATTGTTTGGATTAACTAGCGGAGTAGACAGATACTAGAAATAAATATTGTTAGCTGATGCTAACTGATGAGGTTGAGGTAATTTTTAGATATAAAGTCCTAATATTTTTATTCAACCACCTAGATAGATTACATCTGAGGGAAAAAGAAAGGATGTAATGTTCAGAACATGGTAACTACAGTAATTATCAAAGTGGGAAGTGCCCTCTGTCATTTTTACACCACAGACAAGGTTTGAGAAGAAAAAAATCATTATGAAAATATGATTATATTTTCCTTAAAATGTTCTTCCTAACTTCAGGCCTTATTCTTATGTCATATATAACTGTGATGTTCTGCAAAACAAAACAGCAAGCTTTAAAACACTTTTTTCTTACTGGAGAATCTGATGGTCAAATCTGTGTTCTCGATGGTCAAATCTGTTTTCTCTCAGGTACATCGCAGTGTAAGCTTCATAGTGAACATTACTACAGCACTCTCGTCAACGTAGTCCATATCAACAACAAAAATATAGACTCCATATAGTGGTTATTTTGGGAGAATCCCAGGTATTTTGAGAAGTAGAATTATAAAAAATATGTGCTAATATAAAATTAAATTAAGTAGACTATCTATAAATCTATCAGTACTTTACTTAAGTACATAAAAAAAATCGAGTACTTCTGTACTTTCACTCGAGTAAAATTGAAAAAGGAGTACTTTTACTGGAGTAATATTTTATTATACGTATCTGTACTTTTACTCAAGTACTTGATTTGTCTACTTCGTCCACCACTGTGTGATTTTGAGACAAAGCCCATATATTAGACTGGAAGGCTGCAGGAACAAATGTGAAATTCCATGTGTTTACTATAGAGGGAAGCAGCTTCAGATATTAGTGACACACTCTTAATGAGTGGGGGTCTGATTGATTTCACTATTTGTGAATCGGACTTGTAAATAACATATATATTTAAAATAAAAAAAATATATTTAGCATTATATTTGGGGGGGGGGGAATCAAACAAATGAAGA
>NW_015506311.1:75096-80084 GCF_001515645.1 Sinocyclocheilus grahami | reverse complement strand
AATGCTTGAATGCAGACACATCAACATCAGTGTCTCTATGTTTTAGGTAAAAAAACCCCGAAACATTAAAATAACACATATTAAAATAACTCATGCACGTTCATATTCCCCACTGCTGTAACTTTAACAGTTTTATTAAAATGCTATGCATTTAGCCCTATGTGACGTCTGTTTTTATATTGTTTGGATTAACTAGCGGAGTAGACAGATACTAGAAATAAATATTGTTAGCTGATGCTAACTGATGAGGTTGAGGTAATTTTTAGATATAAAGTCCTAATATTTTTATTCAACCACCTAGATAGATTACATCTGAGGGAAAAAGAAAGGATGTAATGTTCAGAACATGGTAACTACAGTAATTATCAAAGTGGGAAGTGCCCTCTGTCATTTTTACACCACAGACAAGGTTTGAGAAGAAAAAAATCATTATGAAAATATGATTATATTTTCCTTAAAATGTTCTTCCTAACTTCAGGCCTTATTCTTATGTCATATATAACTGTGATGTTCTGCAAAACAAAACAGCAAGCTTTAAAACACTTTTTTCTTACTGGTGAAAATCAGATGGTCAGATCTGTTTTCTCTCAGGTACTTTGCAGTGTAAGCTTCACAGCGAACATTACTACATCACTCTCGTCAACGTAGTCCGTATCAACAACAAAAATATATCTCGACTCCATTTAGTGGTTATTTTTGGTATTTTGAGCAGAAGGATTAAATTCTGTGAATAATGTGCTAATATAAAATTTAATTAAGTAGCCTATATAAAATTGCAAAATAAATCTATCAGTACTTTTTTACTTAAGTACATAAAAAAGCGAGTACTTCCTTTCACTCGAGTAAAATTGAAAAATAAGTACTTTTACTGGAGTAATATTTTATTAAACGTATCTATACTTTTACTCAAGTACTTGACTTTTGTACTTCGTCCACCACTGTCAAAAACATATAGCGCGATCTGTGTAATCTGATTCCCAAACGAATCACTATTATGAACCGGTGTTTTTTAGCCGATCAAAAAATTACAGTGTGATTTTTGTAGCTTTGGAACCAGTTCTTTTTAGTGAATCAAAAATATGCAATCTGTGAAGTCCAAATTCTGAACAAATGACTCAAAGGAATCGTTATTTATTTATTTATTTATTTTTGTGTCAATCAAAAACATATACTTTGCGATCCAGGTAGTCCAACAAATTACTCCGGTTTGTTGACTACTTTTATGGTGTTTTTTATCCTCATTGGTTCATGGTCACTATGGACACCCGTTTACGCCACATAATAAAAAAATAAAAATGGTAGTTGTGACTTTTTATCTCACAGTTCTGATTTACAAACTCAGAACTGCAATATATAAACAATTTTCAGAAGGATCTGAATTATGCAATTATTAAATTATAAAATTGCAATTATTATTTTTTTAATAGCTGCCATCAGTGTTGCCAACTGCTTTCAATTGAAAGTAGCTAAAACTGGTAGCTAAATGTCACTAGATGACATCACAATGGCAAATTCACTGATCTATATAAAGATGAACGTAGATCAGTGGGCAAGATCGGAACTTAGATAAGGTTTGTCCAAGAAGTTGCTATATTTGTCCCTAAACTTTTGAAAAAAGTCTCAAAAGGGGCGGGGAAGTCGCTAAATATAGCTACAAAGTAGCTAAATTGGCAACACTGGCTGCCATATGCTGTCATTGTAAAGCTGCAATAACATTCTGGTAAAATCTCCTTTTGTCTTCACAGAAGAAAGCTATAGAGGTTTGGAATGACATAAGAGTGAGTAAACGACGACAGATGTTTTACTCCACACCCGTTGTGTCGGTTCAACAGTTTTTTATACAGTGAAAGGGAAGAGTGGGGTGGGGGTTTAGTAGATTATGTTTCCTTTTTTACGCCAGTACGGCCGGCATCTTCTTTATGACATGAACTTCAATTGACACGAACATTTGTCTCTGGTAAACAACTATAAATGGGTTTGACGGCTTTTCTGGAGTGAATTATTGTACCAGACTTCGGTCACTTATAGCACACACCTGTATTTGCTTCTCAACGCGTCAATGCCGAAATCCCAATGCTTTAACGATCATAACCGCTGACTCCCAAAACGCATTTGTTCTTTACTTTTAAGAGTCCAGGATATTTTTGTTTACGTTATTAAGACTCAAACGGCTCTTGAGCGAATCAAATGGAGTCAGATTTGACAGACAGGCCAACCGGTGCCTCGCGTGCGGACAGCCTTGAGAAACAGCTGAGATTCGCCGCACGCGTCCGAGCTGATGCAGGGAACGTGTCGAGGTGTGAAATGCTTCCAGACAGTACACAAGTGCAACATGACAGGCACGAAGTGGTCTAGAGGTTTTCCAGCGACCCAGATATAGTAATGATGACAATAGGGATTGTAATTGAATTCTCTTTCGGTGATAAAGAAAATTACATTGCTTTTACTGTCAACTGACTCTGTATAACAGAGTTCGATTCATTGTAGTTGGTGTAAAAAGGTTTTTACTGAACTTCAAATTCAGATTTTGGTCCATTTAAAGGTTTCTTTTATAGAGGACTCTGGCGTGGAAACATATCTCCCTCTAGTGGTAGTTAATGTCAATGGAGCTTTTCTGTTTGCACACATTTCAAGTCCATATAGACCTTAGTTTGGGTAGCACCATATAATTTTAGTGATAGTTCACCTGAAAATTAGAGTTATGTCATCATACACTCACTCTCCAATTGCTCAAAACCTGTATGAGTTTCTTTATTTTGAAGAATGTTGGCAACCAAACAGTTGCTGGTAGCCTCCTTAATATTTTTTTCTCTCCACACTATGGAAGTCAGTGGCTACCAGCATCTGTTTGATTCTTCAAAATATATTATTTTATGTTTCACACAAGAAAGAAATTCGTACAGGTTTGGGGGAACTTGAGGGTGAGTAATGATGACAGAATTCTCATTTTTAGGTGAACTATCGCTTTAACAACATAAAATTGTTCATTGCAAATTGTTCATTGTTCAGCTGACAAAATATCTTTCCAAACTTTCAGCTGATAAACTTTTAGTAGACAAAAACTCCATAAAACTGTTATAAACGTTGTAAATTGTGAAAATTATGGACCTTTATATTGTGTCTGCCATTGTAAAGACTGTGTGTCTATTCCTCACAGCCTCATTTTCATCCACATTAAATTAAATATGATATCTAACCCAGTGATGTGAAGGAAGGAATTACAAATACTCACATTACTGTAATTAAGTATTTTTTTTTAATCAGAAATTTTACTTTTTGAGTAGTTTAAAAATTGTGTACTTTTACTTTTACTCAAGTACATTTTAAGTGATATATCTGTACTTTTACTTTGCTATTTTCCCTCTGTTTGTTGTTGTTACATGTTTGTTTTAATTTAATTTTATCCATCAATGTGATTGGATAGAGAGAGTAATCGGTCTCGTGACTCTCATCAAATCAAATTGTGCATAGAAAACGTCTCCAGGTTACATATGTAACCATGGTTAACCGAAGGGAACGAGACGCTGCGTCGAAATGCTACAGGAACGCCTCCAGCTTGACCATGCTCTGAATCACATGTGTAATCAGTCCAATGGATGGGCGAGACGTCACGGGCGGGGTGACGTAGCGACCAGGAAGCATAAAAGCACGTGCGGTCAGCTTCGAGGAGTGAAGCAAGTGCTGGCAGGGATGCCGGAAGTATGGCCCTGAGACGCAGCATCTCGTTCCCTTCGGGGAACCATGGTTACATACGTAACCTGAAGACGTTCCCCTTCAGGAATTCGAGCTGCGTCAAAACGCTACAGGAACGAGAATGCCCACGCCGCCAGACTTGGAAATACCATTACATTATGCATGCTAGTACTACTTGAATACTACTGATATTATTGTCAGATGGTCATCACTGTTTATTTTCATTGCTGTTATTATCATTGTTGTTCTATTGCTGTTTTTGTGTTTTGTGTTCACCGTATGTTGTATGTTTTGCACTCTTAATAAAAAAAAAAGACTTGAAAATCCCTGCCTAGTGTGGAAGAGCACAATTAAGGCGAGAGAAAAGGGAGCCAGGAATGGCTAAAGTAGGTGGGGCCCGCCGTCTTGAAGGCCAACTTCTGGAGGAGTGAGCCTTGACTCCCAAAGAAGAGGGGAGATCAGAGGCCTCAAGGCTATGGAATAGCATCCTGATCCACCACTTAGCATAAGCTTCTCTGGCCGGAGGCCTCGGCCTCAGCGCACCGCGGAGGAAACTTGTAAGAAGAGGGTGTCTTCCCACTGAATGGCCACCGAGAGCGGTGTGGTAGGCCGCAATGGCCGCCATGAAGACCTCTAGGGTGGAGTGGGTCAACCTTGCAGATAAACAGGCCTGCAGGAACTCCAGAACTGTACCATACTCGGCCCGGCCAGAACGGGGCTACTGGCAGTCGACTGACCTCGTTCTAGCGCACTCTCTCCAGAACTCCCGGGAGCAGAACAATCGGGATGTCTCGGCCATGTCTGTACCATGGCATCCAGCCCCAGTGGAGCTGGATGAGTCAGAGAGAGAACCAGAGGGGACCGTGCAATATCATCTGAGTCGCAAACAAGTCCACCTGAGCCTGGCCAAAGACTCTCCAAGTCTGCTTCACCCCTCGGGGTGAGGCATCTATTGCCCGGGCCTCGGCCCCTGCCTCGACAGGATGTCTGCCCCCACATATATAAAAGACCACTGCTGTGTTGTCGGTGCGCACCAACACATAGCGATCTCTTGGGCCTGGGAGGAAGTGTTTCAAAGCTAGAAACACGGCCAGCGTCTCCAGTCAACTTATGCGCCAACGTGAGATGGCGGCTGCTCCACAGGCCACGGGCCGAGTGGCCACTCATGACCGCTCCCAACCGGTGAAAGATGCATCCGTCGCTAGCATATGCGGCGACCAGGAGCTCCCAGCACCAGGCCCTGACATAAGAACCAAGGTTTCCTTCACATGTCTAAGGCACGTAGGCACCACTGT
>NW_015506311.1:68322-74946 GCF_001515645.1 Sinocyclocheilus grahami | reverse complement strand
AAAAGCAAACCTCAGGAACTTCCTGTGATGAGGAAGGATGGAGACATGTGCAACTTTTAGATCGATCAGGCCAAACCAGTCCTCTGACTTGATCTGAGACACGACTTGTTTGAGTGCGAGCATGCTGAACTTCAGTCGCCTGACTGAGCGGTTCAAATGACGCAGATCTAAAATGGGATGCCACCCTCCATCCTTCCTCGGAACGGTGAATTACCGACTGTAGAACCCGGACTCTGCTACGTGAGGAGGGACCACCTTGATGGCCTCCTTCCTCAAAAGAGTAACTACTTCTGTTCCATGACCAGAGCCTGCTCTGGACCCACCATAGTGGGGATGACCCCGTTTAAACTGAGGCGGAGGAGAACTGGATTCTATAGCCTCACTCTACAGTGTGCAGGACCCACAGAGACACGTTAGTCTACTAAGAGAATCAGTCTCTCGAGACTAACCTCTGGTGCAATCAGAGCGGCTAGCTCGGTGCCCTGAAGCGGCGAACCGGCAGGGGACGGCCGTACTAGCTGCTCTAGAGACCTCCGTGGAGGTCGCAAGCCTCTTAGCACCGCTACGTTTCCGGGCGGTAACTGAGAGAAGCGCTCGCTGGAGAACGCTGCGCCCTGGAACACCGGCAGGGTTGGCAGACCGATCTCCTGAGGGCACTGAGGAGAGGCAGGCACCGTGTAATGCGGTGTACACCGCTCTTCCCCAGAGGGAGCTGGCCCTCAGAAGTCCTATAGGCCTTAGGCGTTAGGACGTTTTAGACGGAGACTATCCAGAGAGAATGACAGTCCGCAGAACCGCCTTCCGCTATACGCCTTCGGCCTGGGAAGGGCCAGAACGAGAAGCTGGAACACGGTAGGCTGGGACTGCTCCCGCCCAGCAGCCCCTGCTGACCGCCTCAACCTCCTCAGAGGAAGAGAGGTAAACACGTGCTCTTACTCGAGAAATTTTTATCCCAAGATCCCCTGTATATCTAACTTCTCATAGTTCGATAAATACTTCATTTTATTCCTCAGAATCAAATGCAATCAAACAACCAGACAAGTAAACACGGTCTGGTGTGATAAGATTAATTTCAAAAATTGAAAATGATATACCGAACTTCTCATATTCAGATAAATACTTAATTTAATTCCTCAGAATTAAATGCAGCCAAACAACCAGACGAGTAAACACGGTCTGGCGTGATAAGATTCACATCAAAAACTGAAAATGATGTAATACACGCGTTGCCTCGGCAGCGCGCAAGGCACTTTGTCACACCAAATAAGACTGACATACACAGAGAGCGCTTGCTGAATGACAGAAAGCTGACGCCGTTTTCACCGCACGTGCTTTTATGCTTCCTGGTCGCTACGTCACCCCGCCCGTGATGTCTCGCCCATCCACTGGACTGATTACACATGTGATTCAGAGCGTGGTCACGTAGCGTTTCAATGCAGCTCGAGTTCCTTAAGGGGAACTTTAACCACGAACTGCTGATAATCATTGCTGCTGGAAGCGCATTCTTCAATCATCAATTCAGAGTTATCAGCATCTTCCTCTAATATGTTAAGGTAAATTTCGGATTTCTGGTTACTAATTGATCTGTATGTATGCTTGCCTACCTACAGGGCCTGAATTTTGGTGTGAAGTTGCGGGTATTGCGTATAATGTTAATAACTCTCACAAGTGTCACGATCACAATGTGGTAAATTCCCACTCCCATTTACTTCAGTATACTGCATGCTGCAGCAGTCACTTGGAGAAGTCAGCAGCTCGTTGACTACTGATGAGTTTGAGCACATGATGAGCGCTGTGAAAAAGTGTGTTGGGGACACTCTAAAACGCTTGGAAATGTGGAAAAACGGCTTACCATGGCTTAAAAGGGTCCTGTTATGCTTTTTCACTTTTTCAACTTTAGTTAGTCTGTAATGTTGCTGTTTGAGCATAAAAAAAGATCTGCAAAGTTACAAAGCTCAAAATCCACTTCAAAAGGAGATATTTTATTTAACAGAAATCACTTTGAAAAAAACTACAACGATCGACTCGTTTGGCCTACAACGCATAATTTTCAGGATTTGTGATATCACAAATATCGACGAATGGGACAAGAGCTGGTTGAGCTGCACTAGAGAAGGCAACGAGTGTTATCACTATGTCACGCTAGCTTTCCCAAGGCAGACGAACTTAGAGTGGTTACAATCATCCGGGTTTAAATCGCGCTCAAATTGATTTAATTTTGACGAAATATTTACACTGAAGCTCGCAGGCGGCTTTTGGACCGGGCATGACATTTCCCGACCAGGCGCCGAGTGCTGCCAATCACAACACACACTGGGCCAGCTAACCAATCACAGCACATTTCATATTTCAGAAGGCGAGCCTTCATTTGAGGAACTATTCGAGCCGTTCATGCAAGATTGGGGAGAGAGGTGTTGTAATAATGTAAAATATGTGAAAAATAATGTGTTTTTCGAACAAGCTAGTATGAGAGCATGTTCTAGTACACCCCCAAAACAAAATCAAGACTTTGTAAAAGAGCATAATAGGACCCCTTTAATGTACTGAACTTGGAGGACCAGATTCAGTATGCACCTTATTGATGACCCGTGGCGTTATTTTAAAGGCTGCACCTCTGTCAGTGTGTGATGTAATAAAACTGGAGCTCATTAATAAACAAAGTTTTTTGTTTGATCCATTTTATACAATCCACCTTCATTTAGCAAGTGTACTCGCACAAAAACTTTTCAAGTTCAACACTTATTGTTCCATTCAGTTGTGCAAAGAGACGTGTGTGTGTGTGTGTTTTCTTTTGAAAAAGTTTCCCTGAAAATGCTTCCCTATTTAATGCAATTTTTCCTTACAAATAGTATTATCCGCATAACAGTTTGAGTAAATGTAGCTGTGTAAAAGGAAAGGGATGATGCCCCCTTCTAGAACAATTTGCATTTATGTTTAAATTGTAACATAAATGATCATGTTTAGTGATTCTCATTTCTTTAACACAAAATGCTAAAACTGGCACCGTTTTGGAGAGAAATTGGCTCTTTTTAACCCATCTCCTGGTGTGTGATGATCTCTTGTATGAGTTTCTAATGGTTTTGTATTCTTTGTTCTAAACATTAATATTTTATGTGCAAAAATAGCAGGCCTTACACCTGATTTTAAATCTATTTTTTTAAACATTATGATTTAAATGGTGATGAGTGTACTGCGAATATCTCTTTCATCTTTTTATCGCTTTATTAGTTTTTGAAGTATTTTAAAAAGTTGGCCGTCAAAATAAAAAATGCTGGATGATAGATATTCTTCATTCTTTTTGACAAACAACAAAAGATAATTTGATTTAAAGTATGTACAATGCTTTCTAAATGTTTAAAGTGCTAGCGTTTATTATGAGGGGGTAGAATCCACAGCTCAGTACTCACTACTCAATACTCATGAGTACTAAGTAGTTTTTTAGACAAGTACTTTTTACTCTAATCACACTACATTTTTTGGAATGCAATGGTACTTTTACTGGAGTATATTTTTTTCAGTACTCTTTCCACCACTGGTCTAACCTGACTAAGATCTGTTCCAACATTTTCCGCTATACCAATTCAATAAGGAATTTGTTGAAGTTTGTTTCATACTGTTGTTTTGCAATTTAATTTGTTCTTTCATTGCAAATATGATACATTTCCTGTACATTTTCTTGTTATCCATAATATCTTGGGACTCCCAAGATTGTGAAATATTTTGCATTTTGAGTAATACTAAATAAAACCTGTTCAGAGCCTTATATATTGTATATATTATCTATAATTTTCTAATAATGACATTAGCCAATTATAAATATTTGTTGCACAGCAAAATATTTTTAATTTGTATTTTTGTCTAAAATATCCATCCATCCATATCCCATTGGAAATGTTTTTTGTTGTTTTAAGCAGAAACCACTAAATTTAGGTAATATAGCTTTATCTCTAAATCTAATTATTAATCTAAATTTTATTATGTTACATAATTTTGCTCTTCCAATAGCCTAAATGTGTCTTGATGATGATGCTTAGATATTTTCTTATGGTAAATAAGACTAATAATATTATATACTGGTCATAATGATTTAGAATCATTATGACCATACATGTCATAATCATTATGAATGTCATAATCATTAAGAATCATTATGACCAAAATGTTTAAAAATGCCATGAGATGTCTTCTGTTTTTAGCACATTATTGTTATTATCTCACTGGAGCGTGAACGTCAGCTTGTTGATTCCCAAAAGTGGCGATTTGAAAGTGATGCTCACATCTCTCAAGCCAAATCACTTCATCCCTCAAGATAACGAAGGTCAGACTGCAAATTAAATCCAGTCCCCACGTTCATCGTTCTGACCTTATTGAAGCCTGTTACATAACACCAGCTTTTCCATCAGAGATGAGCTTCATTATCACGCAAGCAGGTGTTGATTATCCTCTGTAAAACGAGTCTTAACAGTCCTTACAGTGAAGAGGCATCCGCCGGCGCAGGACTGTAGCGCTGGCAGATGTTGCCTTCTGCTGAGTAAACATACTCCTACTCATCATCAACATTTCTGGACTCTGGCCTGATGTAAAAGAATGTTTCGGGTTGTTAAGCTTTATTGACATCAGACATTGCTGTCAGTTGGCAAAGGATTCAAAACAAACAAAAATCACTTGCTTCACTTACAATGGAAGTCTATCAAGACATTCCAGAAGGTTTAAAGCGTAAATGAGAAGCTTGTAGTTTGTTAAAGTGCTTGAGATATTTATTCTGTACAAAATGTGTTTTATTTGAACTATAAAGCGTGTAATTTACTGTTTGTAAATATTATAAAAGTTGTATTATTATTATATATAATAATAATAATATAACAACCAAGACAAATGTACTTGAAGCACAATCGCATAGCCCATCAAAAACATTTCAGAAATGTGCTTCTTTGATTCAAGGCCGCAGGTAATGCTGATGCAGACAAACAGCGAGTATTGTTAATTATTGTTTTTACACAATGGTTAAATAATAAATAATTGTTACACTGTGGAGCTTCTGTCATGAAAACAAATTCCTCGTATGTGTAAACATACCTGGCAATAAAAACTCATTCTGATTCTGATTCTGATAAACAATAATACTGAACAGCTTACATTTTAGACACAATATTGCCACTTACTTCTTCTAATTTTTCTCCGCCACTGAAAATACTTATAAACCAAGCAAAAACTTTTTCACATCTCCAAACAACACAATAGTGTTCAGTTCTTGAACATGTTTTTAAACGAATCAGTTGAATGAATGCTTAAATTAAATGATTCAATGACTCACTCATAACACATACTCAGAAATAGACGGCTTTCAAGGCGCATTTTCTTGCATGTGATATTTGTGTACCTTTCTTTTTTCATGCTTCTGTGTATACATTATATAACGTTATATATAATTGACTATTTTGCATGTTTACTATTATTCCTGCGTAATTACGCCACTTTTCCCTTTAGTATTTAATATTTGTATGTGCGTATTCGTGAGTGCAATATTACTTTTACAATATAATTACAAAATAACCCCGTAGCAGATCTATACAGGTGGAGCTGGGGAAGGTGGAGGGTTTCAGAGAAACTCTGAACGCGCGCTGCAGGAATCTCAAGTGAATGCTAGCCAGCCATATAAATGCAAGGGAGTAAGCTCATTGGCTGCATATGCAGCATGAACCAATCAGCTTGTTCCAAGTCATTTAACTCTCTGAATATCATCAGTTACATTAACAACTTGTCAGCTTGCGCCATCTAGAGTTTCATGACTGAACTATATACAGTGGGTACGGAAAGTATTCCGATTGTTTTAAAATTGATACTGAACAAAAACTAAAATAGTGCTTGATTAACAAAAACAGTACTGAACCATACCAGTAGTAGTAGTAAAAATAATAGTAATAGCAAATGTTGAAATTAACACACTCTAACAAGGAACAATACTTACACAGCTTTCATTAATCTTAATGCTACAAATGGACTCTTACTTTAAAGTGTTGCCACTTAATTTCAACTGTCATGCTTAAAGATGCACATCTTTAAATATATACACAAAGGCTATAGCATTAAAATTATATACACAGGCCTCTACGAACACCTTGGCAATTGAATCGACATTGGCTAGTACATTTTTTTGTTTATATATATATTTGTTTGTAAAATGGCACAGTTTTATAAATATCTGAAAGTACACTCTTAACATCAGTCAGTCAAGCATTATAATATGATAATCAATATTATTTAATGATAGAACTTTTGTAATTAGAATGAACTTGATAACCATGTATGAATGTATATTAGTCATTTTAACTGAACTTCGGACTGGTGCTGGTGCTTTTTTGGTCATTCAGTGTTTCTGTAAAAAAAAAAAAAAATTGGGGAAAAACTAACAAAAATACTGATTAGATAATAATGATACGAATTCTACTAATAAGAACAATATAAAACGCACCAAGGATTAATGAGCTACTGGATTCATGAATATTAATCAGGTTGTGTGCGTTCGCTCGAGCTGATTTGCTGAAATCAAAACAGGGACGATAATAGGTGAGCGCCAGCCAATGAGATTGCCGTTTGCGCATTAGTTCCGCCCACTACCGGAGA
>NW_015506311.1:49922-68312 GCF_001515645.1 Sinocyclocheilus grahami | reverse complement strand
TATATATATATATATATATATGTATATATATACATATATATATATATATGTATATATATACATATATATATATATATGTATATATATACATATATATATATATATGTATATATATACATATATATATATATATATATATATATATACTAGAGGTCGACCGATAGTGGATTTTGCCGATACCGATAGCTAGGTTGGACCACACTGGCCGATACCAATTAATTAACCGATTGTTTTAAAATTGATACTGAACAAAAACTAAAATAGTGCTTGATTAACAAAAACAGTACTGAACCATACCAGTAGTAGTAGTAAAAATAATAGTAATAGCAAATGTTGAAATTAACACACTCTAACAAGGAACAATACTTACACAGCTTTCATTAATCTTAATGCTACAAATGGACTCTTACTTTAAAGTGTTGCCACTTAATTTCAACTGTCATGCTTAAAGATGCACATCTTTAAATATATACACAAAGGCTATAGCATTAAAATTATATACACAGGCCTCTACGAACACCTTGGCAATTGAATCGACATTGGCTAGTACATTTTTTTGTTTATATATATATTTGTTTGTAAAATGGCACAGTTTTATAAATATCTGAAAGTACACTCTTAACATCAGTCAGTCAAGCATTATAATATGATAATCAATATTATTTAATGATAGAACTTTTGTAATTAGAATGAACTTGATAACCATGTATGAATGTATATTAGTCATTTTAACTGAACTTCGGACTGGTGCTGGTGCTTTTTTGGTCATTCAGTGTTTCTGTAAAAAAAAAAAAAAATTGGGGAAAAACTAACAAAAATACTGATTAGATAATAATGATACGAATTCTACTAATAAGAACAATATAAAACGCACCAAGGATTAATGAGCTACTGGATTCATGAATATTAATCAGGTTGTGTGCGTTCGCTCGAGCTGATTTGCTGAAATCAAAACAGGGACGATAATAGGTGAGCGCCAGCCAATGAGATTGCCGTTTGCGCATTAGTTCCGCCCACTACCGGAGATAGCGGTAGTTCTTAAAAGCGGAAGAATTCCAAAGGAACTCCGTTAATTTGACAGCAAAATACAACAAAGAATATCGTTAACATGTCGCGCATAGGTAGTGTGTCAATTCTCTCTCTCACTGCGTGTGTGTGAAACAAAGCGACGGCGAGTTGTGTGCTTCACACTAGAGTTTACGGGACGTTAAATACAGGTGCATTGCACATTCATTGAGATGCACTGAAAAACAGCACAGATCGCTTGGTGAAGAGTGAAACTCTGAAGCGCTGAGTCAGAGAGTGTTCGGCGAGTGAAAATATATCTCGGCTAAACTTATACTTAGCCTCCAACTCACACTAGCATAAAATCTGAGAATTTATTTGCGATTGGCTAATATTAGACAACATTTAGTCGCCCAGAGTGAAGATTTAGTCGCATATGCGAGTGATTTACTTGCAATGTAGAGGGTTGATACATATGGATATTGCATGTATACTCTCACACTTTAACTGCTTCTATTCTTGAACACTTGATGATGAGCTAATCAAAATAAAAGTGCAGCACTGAGTCTAGGAGAACTCACTGGTATCACACACACTCCGGACGCGTCACGTTCAACTCGAGCAGCGGTCTAAAACAGTTTACTTAATCACCAAATGGACACAAGTTTACTTTAAGAATGAACAATTTGGCATGGATGAGTTTGAAGTTCGGTGTTTAAAAAACGAAAAGAGAAAGTGCAACCTATATTTTAGCTCTATAAATGAAGCACACAGACTTTATTAGAGCCACAGGAAGACAAACGTTTTGCTGAAAATGCACAATACACAATTAATTATGTACATTAACAACGATTCGGGACTAATATAATGTAATTTAATGGAAAACGCTCCGGTTACTATCGTAACCTCGGTTCCCTGAGAGCGGGAACGAGACATCACGGAGATATTTCTCCGTTATGGGAACTCCTTCCCTTCCAACCTTTCCTGAAGTCCTATTGGCCCCCGCCAGTCCAAATGACTGGCCAATTGACGCGAAGTATGCAAACCGCATGCAAATACTGACGAGCTCAAGCGGCAGTATAAAATGCGGTGCATTCGCGCGACAATTACGTCAGAATCTGATACTGAACGCAGCTCTAGCTGATCGAGTAGCGAACACGGCGACCACCGTGATGTCTCGTTCCCGCTCTCAGGAATAGCATGTGCTGTCAGTGATTTTAACCACTAGAGGCCGCTCTCGCACTGTGTAATGACAGCAGACCCTTCTCAGCCGCTCCAGCAATTGACGCAACCCGGAAAACTATGGAAACTATAGTTCCAGCAATCAACTATCGGTGCGATTAATGGCCAAAACCGATACATCGATCGACCTCTAATATATACTGTATATATATATATATATATATATATATATATATATATATATATATATATATAATTTGGACATGCCAGTTATTTGGTCTATTTTAGTTCCAAACAAAGCAAAAAACGGAATCACCTGTTGCCTGACCACAGGTATTTCCTTCCTAAACGAATTAGACAAATGATTCAACGACTCACTCATAAAGACATCTACTGGTGTAACAATGCAAGCTGCCAAAAAGGTCACTGAAAAGTGTATATTCTTATCCTATTACCCTTTTTTCTTGTTTAACCATTCATCTATAAACATTTATTAATACGGTTTATGCTTAACTCAATTGTCTGTTAGACAAATGGGTAAAAAAACAAAATAAGACAAAATACTGATTAAGAACAGTCATGGTTTGCAGTGTACTGTATTGCCTGAGGTAATCTATAAAGCTGCACATATGGAATGAAATGTTGTCATTTGATGTGAGGTATTTTGTTTTAGTAGCAGTGTGTATTTGTAACAGTTTTTTTCACTAAGCATCTTTTTTTATTCACACATCCACCTTGTTGCTTTGGTGTGTTTGTGAGTCTTTTTATTTCACTGGGGTGCAGAGATATCACCAACCGGTACCGATAATGAAAGTGACCTTTGCTTCAGATGCATTGTTATTCTGTGTAATTGCAATATGTGGCAAGTTGCTATTAATTATAGGTCTCAAAGTTAAAATAATCTGGCATCTGGCAAGTTATTTTTAAAGTCAGAAATCCTCCTGTCAGAAATCTTCTGGTCACATGGTTTAATTCAAGGGCAATTTCAAATACATTGAGTATAAGTAGAAAAATGGGCAGATTCAGTCTATTTGCTAGAATAAATAATTAAAGATGAGGAGTCTCTGTCAGCGCAGTGGCACAGTGCAGGTGTAACGAATAATTGTGCCGCTTTAGAAAGTGAGATCTTATTTAAGCCGATTGTAAGGAAGCAATCCGAGGTTTTTGAAATATAAATGGGATTCCTCTGAAATTGCTCTGGAGTCTGTAGACAGGCGAAGTACCTAAAGAGAGCGCCATCTGTTTGATGAAAGGCTGTATAAAGGTGTGCAGAACACCCTTATATGGAGATGGTTTGGGTGTGTTTTATGCAAATCACTAACGAACCACAGATTACGTTATTCACAGTGCTTCACGGGAGAGGGCGTTCCCTGCGAGTTCTTTTGGCATGATTTGCTGGGTGCGCCTGTGATTGGTGGGATTTTGTGCACAGCATCATGGGTAATTTTATTACATGATATTCAATGGAAATGACAATGGTGGAATGACTTAATTCAACATTCTTGTAATAAAATGGCCAGTTCTTTTATCTTGCTAAAGCTAATTTCATATCTTCATATTACTGGTATGGCATTACAACACCAACCATCTTTCATTTTCCTCATATTTCCTCATATTGTCTGAACCAGTAAATGAACCAACTTTTGTGGGGAGGAAAAGCCCAACATTCTATGGCCTTGACATTGTGCTTTCAGGTGGTTGATTTTTATTTTCTATAGATAATATATGATATATAATTGCAATGACAAGTGCAAGATCAGGGAGCTGTTGCTATAGTTACCTCCTTTGTGACTTCTATACTTTAGCATTTATTTGCAGACAAATGAAAATATGCACTCTGACTAATTTGTAATCTTATTGTTTCAATGAAATGTTTGAAAAAACATTTGAAAATGAAATATAGTCTTCCTGCATGCAACGAAATACATAAACTGCAACCCACATCCCAACTTTTTGTTTTGACGAATTTTTAGAGGTTAAAAGCTTCTCGCAATACATTAAACACATTTGCAATACGTTGTAGGGATGTGTCTTAATCAGAACGTTTCACTTTTCCTCTTTTTAGAATAAAGTTTAGCCTTCTCTGTGTTGGAAAGAAGAATTCAGCGAAATAGGACTTCAGCTCCGTAATTTGTAGAGACAGGAATATTGACAAGAAGAAGGTCCGTTTGGAGCGGATCAAGACCCAAGAGCAGATTTCACTCGCTCTCGCTCAAATAAACTGTCAGCGAGTAAAACCTTGTCAGCTCTATTTGGGAAATCGTGAAAGCGTCATATCAAGAGGAGGCTATTATAGCTTTGTGAGCTTTCTGTGATCTGCCTAAGGGTTGTGAGACCCCTGGAATTCAGAAAAAGTTGTCTTCAAATGCTTCTGCTTACTTTCATAAGCCGAAGGATGTATTAGGCCGGCACAAAATCAATAGTCTATTGTTCAAATGCTCTCTCTCTCTCAGCTGTTATAAATGCAGACCATGGTTGAAAATGAGTGTATTGATTCATGCTGCTTGTTTTCCGTTGAAGTTTGACTGTCGTGTTGCTCATTATGTTTGCACAAGGATCTTAATCCCAAGATTTCATGGCAGAAGTGACAGTTGCATTAATTCTGGTTGTGGTGATTTGTGGTGAAAGAGAATGTACTTGATAACCATCTTTAGTCAATTATAAATGAACTTCACAAAACCAAGATTGTACCAGCTATTTCACACTGCTGTAAGCATGGAGCCGTAACCCTTAGAAATGAGTTATTTATAATTTGACATTTTCTACAGTAGCTCCAAATTACATCCATCCTGGATCATTTTAGCCAGTGAAGAACACAAGAGCATTAACACAGATGCACGACTTCCCCAAAAAGTATTTGGACATTTAAAAATTTGCAAATGTCACTGCATTAAATAACTGATCGAATCAAAACAATTATTTTGTTAAAGAATGAGAGCAGTATTTTGACACTTTGTGGTTGTCCAGAGTATAAACTAAACTAACTAAAGTAAAATAAAATACAATGAAATAAAATAAAATAAAATACATTGTAAGATAAAGCTTAAAATAATATATAAAGCATTTAAAATAACAATAATACATGTAATATGAAATAAAGCGTATACAGTAATATATAAAATAATCCACAGGTTTTATATATTAAATAAAATATGAATATTATAAATAATACATTTAATTATATTATAATTAATAGTTGCTTCCAATTGTCCTCATTTGTAAGTCGCTTTGGATAAAAGTCTCTGCTAAATGTCTAAATGTAAATATTAATATATAAAATAGTACTAAATGACTGACTAGATATATATATATATATATATATATATATCATTTATTACAGTATAATACATAAAACCCCAGTGTGTGTGTGTACGTACTTAACCATATTTCCTCATATTTCCTCATATTGTCTGAACCAGTAAATGAACCAACTTTTGTGGGGAGGAAAAGCCCAACATTCTATGGCCTTGACATTGTGCTTTCAGGTGGTTGATTTTTATTTTCTATAGATAATATATGATATATAATTGCAATGACAAGTGCAAGATCAGGGAGCTGTTGCTATAGTTACCTCCTTTGTGACTTCTATACTTTAGCATTTATTTGCAGACAAATGAAAATATGCACTCTGACTAATTTGTAATCTTATTGTTTCAATGAAATGTTTGAAAAAACATTTGAAAATGAAATATAGTCTTCCTGCATGCAACGAAATACATAAACTGCAACCCACATCCCAACTTTTTGTTTTGACGAATTTTTAGAGGTTAAAAGCTTCTCGCAATACATTAAACACATTTGCAATACGTTGTAGGGATGTGTCTTAATCAGAACGTTTCACTTTTCCTCTTTTTAGAATAAAGTTTAGCCTTCTCTGTGTTGGAAAGAAGAATTCAGCGAAATAGGACTTCAGCTCCGTAATTTGTAGAGACAGGAATATTGACAAGAAGAAGGTCCGTTTGGAGCGGATCAAGACCCAAGAGCAGATTTCACTCGCTCTCGCTCAAATAAACTGTCAGCGAGTAAAACCTTGTCAGCTCTATTTGGGAAATCGTGAAAGCGTCATATCAAGAGGAGGCTATTATAGCTTTGTGAGCTTTCTGTGATCTGCCTAAGGGTTGTGAGACCCCTGGAATTCAGAAAAAGTTGTCTTCAAATGCTTCTGCTTACTTTCATAAGCCGAAGGATGTATTAGGCCGGCACAAAATCAATAGTCTATTGTTCAAATGCTCTCTCTCTCTCAGCTGTTATAAATGCAGACCATGGTTGAAAATGAGTGTATTGATTCATGCTGCTTGTTTTCCGTTGAAGTTTGACTGTCGTGTTGCTCATTATGTTTGCACAAGGATCTTAATCCCAAGATTTCATGGCAGAAGTGACAGTTGCATTAATTCTGGTTGTGGTGATTTGTGGTGAAAGAGAATGTACTTGATAACCATCTTTAGTCAATTATAAATGAACTTCACAAAACCAAGATTGTACCAGCTATTTCACACTGCTGTAAGCATGGAGCCGTAACCCTTAGAAATGAGTTATTTATAATTTGACATTTTCTACAGTAGCTCCAAATTACATCCATCCTGGATCATTTTAGCCAGTGAAGAACACAAGAGCATTAACACAGATGCACGACTTCCCCAAAAAGTATTTGGACATTTAAAAATTTGCAAATGTCACTGCATTAAATAACTGATCGAATCAAAACAATTATTTTGTTAAAGAATGAGAGCAGTATTTTGACACTTTGTGGTTGTCCAGAGTATAAACTAAACTAACTAAAGTAAAATAAAATACAATGAAATAAAATAAAATAAAATACATTGTAAGATAAAGCTTAAAATAATATATAAAGCATTTAAAATAACAATAATACATGTAATATGAAATAAAGCGTATACAGTAATATATAAAATAATCCACAGGTTTTATATATTAAATAAAATATGAATATTATAAATAATACATTTAATTATATTATAATTAATAGTTGCTTCCAATTGTCCTCATTTGTAAGTTGCTTTGGATAAAAGTCTCTGCTAAATGTCTAAATGTAAATATTAATATATAAAATTGTACAAAATGACTGACTAGATATATATATATATATATATCATTTATTACAGTATAATACATAAAACCCCAGTGTGTGTGTGTACGTACTTAACCATATTTAAGGGACAAATTTGTACCCAAAAGTGAGCAAAACCTGACAAAATCGCCAAAACCTCCATTTGGGGACGTCCTCATTTGTAAAACTGGTATAAAAATAAAGTAAACAAAGTTTTTTTGAAATTGTAAAAATTCTGAAAGTTTTCTGTGTGGGGTAGGGGTGGGTTTAGGTTAATACGTGTATAACTCTGTATATAAAAACAATAGAAGTCTATGTAATGTCCCCATTTAGATAGCTAAGTAAACGTTCGCCCGGTGTGTGTGGAGGCCATTGTAGGTTCAGTTCAATGAATTTATGAATACTCCAAGAAATGCTGAGATGTAATTAACTTCATGTCCAGGAGAGGGCGCTTTTATCCCACCTCTCAGAGCTCAACCTAATGACAGCATACTAATTCTTGGGCTACAGCTAAAAATAGTGCCAAGATGTAGCCATATCTATAAATACAGGCTATAGGTTGTTAGATAAGGAGGCATGTTCTATGTCCTTAAAGGCGGCTATTTTCATCTATATGAAGTCTATTGGAAAGAAAATCGTATCAATTTGGACCTTTACTGTGTAAAATAAAATGTCACAAAAAGCTATTCCATACGTGTATAAAGCTTAATTTCAGTTATTGCTTCATTAAAGTCAGTCTTTCATCTTTTGTAACTTTTAAGATGAGTGAAAAATGAAGAAGCCTTCTCGATTAATCATAGGACGACGTACGTAACTGTTGTATACCTTTCCTTTGAAGTTGTATAAGCGATATATAGCTTCACAAGGTGTGCTTTGATGTGTTTAAGCAACCCAGTACTGGATTAATTACAGTCAAGTTTTTTTTTTAAAGCAGACTTTAAATGTGCAAACAAGAGCACACACGTTCATTTTTTGCTGCCATGGTTCAAATTAGAGGGCATTTTGGGGAGCTTTTGTAATTTTATTAATCATATACTGTAAGTACAATACAGCAGCTATTTCAAATGTAACTCAGAGTTAACATAGACTACATTAAGTCAGAATGCTAAACAAACTTTTGTGAACAGAAATTGCATTTGAGGCGGTAACTAAAGCAACAGTAGCAGTCTCAGCTAAGATTAGTATCAAATGTACATTATAAAATTTGATTTGAATTTCATAATAATGAAAACAAGTTTAGTGTTTAACACCTTATGAAGATAGTTAACTGTTAGCTAACTGCACTAACTGTGAGCTGCATACAGAGGCAACATATTCATTTTTTGTATCATACTGAAGAATATTGACAAATATAGCTTAATGTGAATACAAATAGATAGTTTTATGCAGTATCTGTGTTCTACTATATGTGTGTATTTTTATGCTTTTTATTGGGTTTTGTGCTGTTAGCTTAGCAACATGCTAATGGCAGTCTACTGAAATCAATTCTGCTGAAATATAAGATTGACTTGGATTCAAAATATGCCTAACAGCGATGCCATCATGATAATATCTGCATACTGATTGGCTTTCTTTCTTGTATTTAGTTGTGTCTTCCATATATCCATCTTTTGCAGCCTTCCAAGCACTGCTATTTAGCCTACTTTTAGACACTACAGATCTAGTTCTAGTAGTCATTTACCAGACAAAGTAGCTATTTCTTGAATCTTACTTTCAGTCATCTTTTGCTGGGGAGACTTTTGACTACCTCCCCATAGTTCTTGATGGAACAGCAAATGGAGTTGACATGCCATGAATATTTTGTCCTGCAACAAGCACATTGCAGCATCCCAGGGATGGTGTTTAGTCCCAAACATCATCATATTGAACCGCGGCGTGCCAGCTGTCACAAGCCATTACAGCACAACAGGTATGTAGGAAGAACGGTCTCTACACTGACTCCAATGGCAGATGGCCATGGCTGTGTGCTTTCTGCACTTGGGAAGGCTGGGACCTTTTTTCTTCCAAATATTGGATGCTTTGGTAAAATGTGAACACTCCTTGGCAAAATCCTCTGAACTGATGTGAAGTTTTAGTTGTGGGAGTGCAGGAGGCAAGTCGGATAAACCAGAGGAAAATGTCAGCATGCGGGCATAATTTGTGTTAACTGTCCCCAAAGTGGTGCTTTGGTGCATTACAGTCTTAAAACAGAAAGGACTGCGGTTCTTGTTTTCTTGTGGGACCAGGGCCAGTACTTTATTAAGCAGTACCCTATGTCATCATAGTCCATTATATGACTGTTTTCTGCTAGCTTGTCAACCAAAAGCCCATATCTGAGGACTCATAGCTGCCTTTACACCTGGTAATAACACCCACCTATGGCTGATCTGATCACAAGCGGTCAGCCAAGACAGATTGCTGTTTATATCTGTTATTAACATTCGTCCCGGATGTGTCTCCAGTGACCACTTTGAAGAGGGCAGGACAAGGTCCCACTAAGGCAAGTCAGTTCACTTGGTGGCCACCTTGGCTTCACTGTGATTGGATCATCCCAGAAGGATGTTGATACCAGATGAAAACCGGTCTTCAGATGATTGTCTTATGCGACCAGTATTTATCGAGGAATGTTCATGCATTTGGCCTCCGACTATTCTCTCTTCTCGCTCGACTGTATTTCAAAGAGCCAAATATATTTTGTACACCTGTTATTCTTCAGTCTGCAGCATCCATTTAATGAAACAACTCACAGACTGTCTGGCTTTTCACTGAATTAAACACATTCTTGCGAATAAGGGGCATCATCCCAAGCAGAAAGAATAGAATTATTACATGTGGCCATGCCTTTGTGTAACACCTGCACTTTCTAAAAGAGTCAGGTAACGAGGGAGAGCGCATCTGTGTGAAAATTCAAAAATGATGGTGTCTGCGCCATTCGAATAGAATCACAACCCGGGCCTGCTGAATAGAAACAATTGAGAAGAGATGATACGCTTCCAAATCTGGCACTTCCAAGCAGCGACAGATTTTAACTGAAAAGTTAAACTTCAGAAACATTACTGGAGCCGCCATCTGGACACACCATAAACAGAGTTACTATAATTACTACCATGAGACAGTAATGGACCTGCTTTTCCCACAAACCTCCCACAAGAAACTGCTCATCCTTTCCTTCTTCTGAATTTCAAGAAATTACAACATACCCACATGAGATTCAAACAGTTTTATGACCGGTTTTATGGTACGCCTACACCACCGGCCCACACTTTTTCTCAAGTCATCAGAACTTGATGTTTTTTTTTTCTTCTTCTGTTTTCGCTTCTAGATTCTTGGTTTACCTTGTTCACTTGGTGTTCAAAAATGTCGATAGTTTAAATAATTATCTTCCACTGAAAATGACTATTCCCACACTTCTGTAAGAGACCTACAAAGACAGTGTCCTTACTCTGCCTACTTCGAAGCCCATCAGCTGTAGACACATATTGCTTCTGACAACTGCAGGGTCTGTCTGATTTGTACATGCATTAATGTATATGCTGGCAGACCGCCATTAAAAAAAGCGACATCAGCTGCCAGACAGGGTTTGCTGGATCTTTTGGAAAATGCTTTTTGCTGATATTAGGATCGCAGAAGCTAAAATAAAATGGACAATCCCAAAGAGGTCATCCAAATTTAATACGCAGCCTTTTTTTTGATCTTTCAAGACGGAGAGCCTGAATCAGCACTGGAGAACGAGTGTGATGTATCATCTCACGGTCCCAGTGAGGTCTTGGATAGGACATAGTGATTGGCCGTCGGCCAAACAAACTGCAGATCCCAATGTGCCACAGGTCAGGCACAATGCAGGCCCAACTGAGACGTGTATCTCAACTTGGTCCCGAACAAAAGCCGTTTACAGGATAGATGGGATCTTGTGGGCCTGTATTATGGATAACGGAGCTCTTTTTTAACCTCCAACTGAGATTTATCCACAACTTGTGGCGGGTTGAATTGCTTAGGCAGGAGCCTTGGTCTCTCAGGGCTGATGGGTAATGTGGCCTGGTGCCAGTTAAATAGATCAGCACAAAGACAATTTTTAAGAGGCACAAGCAGTAAGTAATGGCAACCCTACTGATTTTCATGCTAACACTTCTTCTCCTTCTTCTTCTTCTTCTTCTTCTTCAATAAGATGCAAACATCACTACTACTACTGCTCATTATTAAGTGTGGCAATGTTATAATTAAGAACACTGGCGGATGATTAAACCCTCATTGATTTACATTGAAGGAGAAATACCACAAGACTATAGACAGGCTTCTTTTGACTAATAAGCAACAACCTGGAAAGCCTTAGCAACATGTTGAAAAGCACTCAGAACACTTTAGCATGTTGTTATACTGTTTCGAATGTAATGTGGGTGGTTTTCAAACCGTCAAACCTATAAAGCTTCTTGATATAAGACACCTTTTCTTTCTCTATTTTCTTTTTCTAAAATATGACTGTTCTATATTTAAAAATATTCTATTCTATTCTATTTTATTCTATTCTATTCTATTCAGCAGTCTATTCCCCTTGTGTGGCAATGCTTAAAGAGATTCAGCCCTCCTAGACTATAGTCTTTTGTTTAGGCTGCTGTAAAAGTTCTCTTACTTTGTCATATCTTCTAATTATGGATTGCGGGTATTAATTAATTAATGTCCACCCACTCCCTTTTTGTGCCTGTAGGGGTGTTGGGAACTTGCTGAATGGTGGAACAAAGCAGGGCAGTAGATACATTTAGTCTCGGCAAATACTGGAAAGTCATTCAACATGACCTTCTGTCATTCCTTCACTATTGTTCCTGTCTGCTCAGAAGCTGTAAAAGGACAAGATGAGGGTTATTATATTCCAGAATCTCATTATCAAGCCTTTAAATTCCAAGATCCAATCTCTTTTACAGTTTCATATCATGGCGTCAATGTGTTCTGCATGTAGAGTGGTCGATGCATTGACTGTCACGTCAAATCATGTAAAGTTGTAGACACTGAAGTCTAATTTGTTGTTTTGGCGTTGTTCTTTTCATAATTTTCTGTAGCAATAAGTTCCATGTTCTTTTCCAAATGCGTCGTGCTTCTGCAAAACATTAACTCAAGCGGCCAAGTGTCCTCTCTGGAGAGACATACTTGTGTTATTCTAAACTCTGCCAGACACAACGAACCCACACAGAACAAGATCAATAAATGATGTCCTTTGAAACTACTGCATGCATACCTCACTTTGAATGCAGTAGACAGTCCAGATACTTCAGCAGAAAGTGCTACAGTTACCATCTCATCAGCAGACAATAACCATAATTTATATTTTTATTTACTGAACAGTAGGCCCGTTTCTGAAGAGAAAATACATCCCACACACTGATGTTCTTGCATAACATCATGTACTGTGTAGAAATGAGGTCCAATATTGTAAAAATAACTTGATTTTCACATTAGTAGAAGAAAATGTCAGCAGCTTTGACCATGCAAAACTCTCTGCCATTGGATGGTTGCAAGGACATTGCTTTGCAGTTGCTATGGAGTTGTAGGTGGTTGCCAGGTTTTATATGCTTCAATCTGATTGATAGAGGAGTGTAGGCGGTTGTCAGAGTGTTTCTATCTGATTGATATACTGTATGGAAGTGTGGGTGGTTGCCAGGGAGTTGCTATGTAGTTGCCAGGGTTTCTTTATGTAGTTGCTAAGGGCTTGTGGGTGGTTGCCAGGGTGTTTATATGTGGTTGCTAGTGTGTTGTGCATGATTTCCAGAGTGTTTCTGTCTGACTGATAAATTAAAGTTTGGGTGTTTGCCAGAGTGGTTCTGATTGATTGCAGTGTGGATGGTTGCCAGGGAGTTTCTATGCGGTTTCTACGGTATTTCTATGTGATTGCCGGTGGTTGCCAGGGCGTTTGTAAATGGTTACTAGTATGTTGTGTATGGTTGCCAGAGTGTTTCTGTCAGATTGATGGGAGTGTGGCTGGTCTATATGGTTGCTATAGAGTTGTGGGTGGTTGCCAGGAAGTTGCTATGTGGTTACTGTGAGATTGTGGTTTGTTGCCAGAGTGTTTGTTTGCGGTTGCTAGTGGGCTTTGTACGGTTGCCGGAGTGTTTCTGTCTGACTGGTATATGGGAGTGTGGGTTGTTGCTAGGGTGTTTCTGTGCAGTTGCTAGGGTTTTTATGTGTGATGGTTTTTCTTCTATACACCTTTTTCTTGTCTTAAAAATGGGCACAGCCATTTGTAAATTATATGGGTCTGGCTTCCGGTCTCATCTGTGTCCACTCCGTCCAGCTATTTTTAGCTGAACAAAACAGTTCGTTTTGCTGCTTGATATTGAAAGTTGGTGTGTCTTATCATATTAGTTTAATATATTATCTTAATTATGAACACACTGGTTTGTAGTGCAAACAGTTTTACCATTTACTGCACATTGTTATTCTCCTCGTTATTTACCTATAGCGGCTAATGAACCAGAAGTCTCACCCATAGGCTTACTTCCGCGTTGAAGAAAAAGTTGGATAGGTTTTTGGGTGGTTGCCAGAATGTTTATATTATGGTTGCTACTGAGCTTTGCGTACTTCCCAGAGTGTTTCTGTTTGATTGCTGGGATGCTGGGAGTGTGGGTGGTTGCCGGGGAGTTACTATGCAGTTGTTAGAGTTTTTATATGTGGTTGCTACTGGGTTGTGTGGGGTTGCCAGGGTCTGTATATGTGGTTGCTGTGGGGTTTTGGGTGGTTTACAGGTTGTTTATATCTGATTGCTCTGAGAGTGTGGGTGGTTGCCAGAGAGTTGCTATGGGGTTGTGGCTGATTGCCAGAGTGTTTCTATCTGATTGATATGGGAATGTGGGTGGTTACCAGGGAGTTGCTATGCAGTTTCTAAGGTGTTTTGAGTGAGTGCCATATTGTTTCTAAGGTGTTGCTAGAGGGTTATGAGTGGTTGCCAGGACATTGCTATGTGGCTTCTATGGGTTTGTGGGTGGTTTCCAATTTATTTTTATTTATATTTTTTATCTAGTTGATATGGGAGTGTGGGTGGTTGCCAGGGAGTTGCTATGCAGTTGCAAAGGGGTTGTGAGGGGCTGCCAGGGTGTTTCTTTGTGGTTGCTATTGGCTGTGATTGCCAGGGCGGGGCGGTTGTCAGGGTGTTTATATTCAGTTTCTGTGTGGTTGTGTGTGATTGCAAGGGAGTTTACATTCGGTTGCTAGTGAGTTGTGGGTGGTTTCTAGAGTTTTCCTCTTTGGCCATATTTACACTGCAGGTCTTGATGCCCAACTCCGATTTGTTGATTATATCCAAACATTTTTTTTTATGACCAGCTTACATCTTCTTTTAAAAGTGACCCATATCCGATATCTGCATTTATACTAGGGTTACACTTGGCAAACCAACCCAAGGTAGATGTACTGACCCAAAAATAGGGTTTCCAGGTCTACGGACCAAAACCAGTCCAATTGTTTACAACTTCAACTCTTTATGGAGTTGTGAACAGTTGTAGCGTCTGGACCAATCAAACACACAATATATATTTTGTTAGCTATATTTAACAAATACTCTGTAACACCCCTCAGTTAACAAGCCATATGAGGACCTATGGACCCTTCTCCCGAAATGCGTCTTAACACCTCAGAAAGACACCAGGTTCCATGGCAACCACGGCTGATAACACTGGTTTTATTGCTCAAAGGAATGCAAGAGAGAGACTCTCATTGCATTTTCCATAAGAAGAGACACACTGCACGGTAGAAATTGACTTTTCTACTAATTAATTCATAGGAAAACCTTTCTTTGAATGAACACACATATCCTTCAGGTCATTGTGTATGTTGTCTTTTGATATTTTTAGACTATTTTATGCATGCTTATGATATAACCACTCATTCATGTAACCTTACATATACCATGTTTAGTATCTATGAATTCGCCTTCTGATGATCTAAACGAGTGTGTATATTATATGTTGGTACATAGGCAATATATTAGTGTCCTGAGAATCTTTAGTAATTTTGATTCAAGTTCCATTTGCAAATTACCATGCCCTCACACAAAGCCTCTCCAATTGCAACCTCCCGCTTTGGATCTCAGCCTTTCTCATTGGACAAGCCCATCTTGAGAGGCGTGAATCTTCTCAGACCTTAAAGGCCTCACATCAGTGACCCGCCCAGAGTCGGTGGTTCGGTTAGATTCTAAGATGAAGACATGAGCTAGAACGCTTCTGCAACCCGCTAAGTTCGTGCCAGGCTTCGGCCTTGACTTTTCCATTCACCAAGATTCTCTGACTCAAACTGGTTATTTTTCATCAACCAACTTCAGCAAAGATCAACTTGAACCTTTGGACTGCATCAAGACAGTCCATCAAGAACCTTTCAGACAGACGAGACGTGCAAGTATTATAATTAATTATAACTAGTTATGAATAATTATTCATATTTCCCCATGAGCTGATTCGCTACACAGTTGTTTTGGCTGTACTGTAGATTTATATTAGTATCTATCTTAAAATGCACTTCTGCATTAGTCAATTCTCACCTTAGCTTCCGCTACACTTATGTCACACATCATAACATGCCTCTCTCGTCAACGCATGTACAGCAGTTGCCGGAAGCCAGTGATAGTAGTTTTTAAGCTTAACTTCAGAAGGCATTCATTACCCCACTGGAGTCGAATGGATTACTTTTATGATGGATGGATACACTTTTTGGAGCTTCAAATATTCTATTATGCAATTTCCATAGCACAAACCATGCAAGAGTTACATACTTTTTGTTAAAATTCCTAACCCTACGTATGATGTCCTTTCTTGGCAAAAACCACCATAAAGACAATAATAATATGATCACTAATAGAATGACAAGAAATTTATATATTTTCTTGGGTTTCGGATGGCGAACAGCCCGGATGCACCAGATGACGGAAGGTAACGTTAATTTGTTGGATCAATATTTCAATGCGTGTTTTACAGACACGGCTGAGGTTCTTCAATGCAAAATCATTAGATTCAATGTTCATTTTTAGGTTACAATGGATGATGTGGTGCCACAGGGCCCAGTGATCTTCTCGCTCATACAGGAAGCACGTTTTCACCTAGGGCAGTGAGGTCTGTTTAGAAGCGATTCATTTCCTCACTCATTAGCGTAATGGAAGAATGCCCCGCTGTGAAGACCTACAAAGGCAGATAGGTAGATGCATAGCACTTGGGGAGAATATTCCACTTCATTTGAGATGAATAGTTCAACTTGCACAAAAACACACACACACACACACACACACACACACACACACACAAATGCTTCAAGATCATAATTAAACCCCAAGACCTGAAATGGTACTCTCATCCTTTTGAAAGCAGAGTCTAATTAGCAGTATTAATGTTCCTATGAGTTGCCAGGTTTGATCTATTCATACGTGTGTGTTTGTGTGTGTGCTTATGACGTACAGCTGCTTTTAATGTCTGATAAGCCCTTTCAGATAGGCAATTAAAAGTACTCTTGTGCCACCTTATTTCTCATATTTAAATCCGTTGAGGCCAGAAACATGGAGCAGAGGATATATCTATAAGCATTTTAAAATGATCAACAACACATGTGGCCCTGTGCCCTGACAGTGTAATTATGAACTCTCTTTAGCAAAGTAGGGGTTTGAATGGAAATATAATCTTCCTCATTATTTTTATTTCTGTTTTCAACGCACAGATGTTCTCCGACAATGAATTCAGCAATATGCAGGTGGCTTGCGAATGGTCCCCTAAAGCTCCTTTTCAGTTAAGCACTCCATATATCCAGATGCAATTATGAGCCGATAACAAACATCTTAATAATTGCACTCTGAGGAGGAATCTTTTCTCACGTTAGTATTCCTAAGTATTTAATTCACTCTATTATCAATTGTACAATAGTTAGTTCCTGTTTTTGAATTGGATTGGTTGAGAGTGCTGATATTCAGCACTGGGATTTGCTAACATTCCCATCAAGTTGTGAAATGTTATTTCGAAATGTTTTCTAAACATTCAAAACGTAAATTTTTTTTCTCCGTTATTGTGAGCATTACAGAAAACATTAAGGCCAAACATTATTTGAATGTTACTTTTGGAAGTTCTCTGAATGTTAAACAAGCAATAAGTCGCAATGTTTAAATACATTAGATGAACGTCCGAAAAATGCTTCTCGAATGATATAGCCTAAATAATGTTTAGAGAACATTATTAAAGACAAATGTTCTATTATCAGTATTGGAACGTTTATTTATAACTTTGAGAACCTTCCCTGTTTGTATCACTCCGCTTGTCTGTGTTTCCATCAGTCACTGTGCATTAGTGATGATGATTTTTTTGTAGGTTATATAGTTACGCCAGTAGGTGGCGACAAGTGATTAATAAAATAATTTCCGTACAGCTTGCAAGGAAGTTGTTGTTATTATTATTATTATTATTATTATTTGAAGTTTATGAGTGTCATTGAATCATTTACTTAAAGGGGTCATATGATTCCCCTTATTTCCTCTTTGGAGTGTTACACGCTCTAGGTGCATAAAGAAGATCTGTAAAGTTGCAAAGACTAAAGTCTCAAATCCAAAGAGATATTCTTTATAAAAGTTAAGAGTCAACCACACCTACCTAAAACGGCTCGTTCCAACACGCCCCCACATGTCTATGTCACTCTGTGGAAATATTAGCATAATGCCGCCCAAATGTGCACGCAAAGAAAAAAGGCTTGGTTTCAGGAACAGCGTTACATTTCCGACGCGTGCTTGTGGTGTTCGGCCAATCACAATGCACTGGGTCAGCTGGCCAATCAGAGCAGACTGCGCTTGTCAAAGGAGCGGGCTTTGTTGAAAATGACGTGTTTGAGAGAGGCGGGGCATAGAGAACCTACAATAATGTACAGTATTTGAAAAATAATGTGTTTTTTGAACATTAAAGCATGTCAACATATTCTGTTACACCAAATACACAAAATAATGATCTTTAAAATAGCATCATATGACACCTTTAACCATTTTGTTCAAAAACACAGATTAATTCAGGGACCTCTAATGTGTGTTGCTCTGAAACGTGCAATAGCAAAATTGTATTTATTTATTTACCTTTATTTATTTTATTTAACCCCATTTTATTAATGCATATGGACATACATACACACACACACACACACACACACACATATATATA
>NW_015506311.1:29192-46692 GCF_001515645.1 Sinocyclocheilus grahami | reverse complement strand
TGAAATTGAGAATTAATTGAAATTTTATTTTATTACCTATTTTAATTAAATTTATTTAAATGCACATTGCTTTATAGCACTTTTGCTCTTTTGTGGGGTCGCCACATGACATTCAGTGTAAAATCTGGCTTATGAAGTAAAACCGAATGCGAACCACTGCTCTGCATGTCCATGCCGTGAGGTTTTATATTAAAAATCACTCTTTGTAATTCTTTGTAAGTGATTTCTCGTCTTTTTGATAGCTGGTTGTATTTAATTTATTGCGTATTGCATATTACATTCTGGCGCAGCACTGCTTCATTTCTCAAGGCGTTTAACATGCTGCGACACATTCAGCTCTTTTACAGTACAGTGTGGCTTTCTGCTGTGCCCTTCCCAGTACCACAGCGCTCAGTGCTTTCAATAATTCACTGTTTTCTTAATCTAAGGTGTTAAATAGTTAATTAGAAGGATGGCTGGAGTGCTCTGTGTCTCCTCTTGGTCCACTGCTCCAAAAGCCTGCTTGGCAGCTCTGAAAACCATCCGTTCGCCATCATGACATTTTCCACCCCCAGCATTTGAAGCGAAACCCTTCTGCAGAACTAACAATGTTGCAGCCTGCCCAATGATCTGCTTTAAAGACACTGGCTCTCCGAGTCAAAGACACTGGCTCTAAATTTGCACAGACAGACAGAGAGTGCGATGCAAAAGGATGTGCATTACTAAACCGTCTCTTAGGGGAGCAATGGAAATTGTACCCGAAACGCAATGACAAGATTGTTGAAACTGACGTCGCCTACATTGCCATTTTGAAAAGATTGATCAATAAAATGTCCCCACCAATGTAGTTGCATTTTATCTTTGTTTGTTTGTATCAAAAACTGTCATTATAGCAACCTGTCCTCAGAGCATAATTTAATACTCCAATATAAATAAATAAATACATATATTAAATATTAATATTAAATTAGTCTTCATCCTGAAGGTCACTTCTCCGTTTTATTTTATTTTATTATTTTAATGTGTATATATATATATATAATATTATTTTATTATGTTTTCTATTCATCTCCTAAATTGTTTACACTTTTGTTTTATTTTGGTTTTGCTTTCTTTTGATTTGTTTTGTGTTTGTTTTTCTTTTCATAGTTTTTCTTTTGTTTTGTTTTGTATTTTTTGTTGTTTTTTATTTGTTCTGTATTGTTTTGTTTTCTTTTTTCTTTGTATTGTTTTTTGTTTTGTTTTGCATTGTTTTTGTTTTGTTTCAGTTTTGCTTTCTTTTATTTTTGTTTTATATTATGTTTTTATTTCTCTATTGATTTTTTATTTTGTTTTTTAAATTTGATTTTATTTGATTTTATTCTTTTCAAACCTCAAAATGTACCTAAATACTAGTGCCACCAGAAAAGAAAATGGCAAATTATTCTATTATCAACACCATCAGCTGTAAACGTCATCAGATTTTCTGCCTAAACACATTTTGAAACTATCATGTTTTCTCATGGTTGTTATAACTCCTATTTAAAGTCTAGTAGACATATTCAAATAATTGCAGACATACATGGTGGTTTTATATCACTTTTCCTTTTTTGAAGGAAGTATTTTGGCATACATTTCACATACAGTGAAAGTGGAATTTAAGAATATCAAGGAAATTTAGATTAAGAGGGTTACAGTCTCCCCATAACAATATGGTTTGCCTTTTAATGGATATTTCCTACAGATATTTCCAATTCACCACAGATACTTATTCATAGAAAACCAATTCCAGACAATACAAAGCAGTGTAATAGGCCGTCGGTTTCCATGCCACATACAAGGTTGAGAGGGGCATTACTCTGTCTGCCCCCAGATTTTATTAGATATTTCCAGCTTTATAATGCAAACATTAAACTTAACAAAGCAATAAAAAGATGCCATTGACCTCATGAGAGCATCACTTCAGCGGAAAGCTTGTCACAGATGTTTACGAGCCAGATTCAACCTGAGAAAACTTTAACGCTTTCTGGGCATCAGTGAATCAAGGTTGTGCTTTATTGAAGCACTTAGTGTCACCGTTGATGGCTGGGATAACAAGCCTGTGAGTTAAGATCATTTCAACGTTCAACATCCACAACCTTTCTGCATAGTCCTACAAGTACAATGAGTAAAAATGGTCATGAATAAGAAATAACAATTAAGAGAATTAAGTTGAATATTTTACATTTGGTAGCAACTCAAAGTGGTTAAAGAAATAAACATTGCAGTAAAAAGTACTCTCGAAATGTATTCTCTGACTGCAAATATAATGTTTACTAAAATACATAAAAGATAACGTTCATACATAAAGTAACATTAATTCACCTCTTATGTGATTAACAATTGTATTATCAGGATTTAAAATCATTTTGATAATAATAATAATACATTATTTTAAATCAATTATCAACGTAACAATTAAAATAAAATATTTATTAACAAATAAAGATAATCATCAATATATATTTTTAGATATTATAGTTATATTTATCATATTTTCCTATTTTTCCTAAAAATATTAATTCATTAATTCATTAATTTACTCATTCATTTATTCATGCATTGATATAGTTTAAAATAATTTTTAAAGCCATTTGAAACTAACAAGAATGTAAATAATACATTTCAAAGAATTTTCCACCTAATTAATCATTTTGATTATGAAAAAGAAAATAGTTTTTGCATATGTACAGATAAGTGCAAGGAAAATGTTATTGTTTTGATGGTTGCACAACACAAAAAAACTATATTTTTATTATATTAATATTAAGTTATTAATATCTGAACATTTGGATCCCATTCTCTATACATTTAGTCCAGGCCAAAAGGACAAAAATGTATTTATATGTTTGTTTCTGTGTTTATACATTTTAAGGCCATATGAATAGATTTGGAAAAAAAAGTTACAATTATTACAATTATCTTAATATAATAATAATAATTATTATTAATTAATTAATTAATTAATTAACTAATTAAACAAACTAACTATAGTATAAACGTTTTAAAGCAATATGAAACTAATATGAGTACGTGGCATTTGTTTTGAATTACATTTCTGTCAGGACCACTAGCGTCAAAGATGATTGACAATTAGCATACAGTTTGGATTGGCGGTAAATAATTTTTAAAGCCATTTGAAACTAACAAGAATGTAAATAATACATTTCAAAGAATTTTCCACCTAATTAATCATTTTGATTATGAAAAAGAAAATAGTTTTTGCATATGTACAGATAAGTGCAAGGAAAATGTTATTGTTTTGATGGTTGCACAACACAAAAAAACTATATTTTTATTATATTAATATTAAGTTATTAATATCTGAACATTTGGATCCCATTCTCTATACATTTAGTCCAGGCCAAAAGGACAAAAATGTATTTATATGTTTGTTTCTGTGTTTATACATTTTAAGGCCATATGAATAGATTTGGAAAAAAAAGTTACAATTATTACAATTATCTTAATATAATAATAATAATTATTATTAATTAATTAATTAATTAACTAATTAAACAAACTAACTATAGTATAAACGTTTTAAAGCAATATGAAACTAATATGAGTACATGGCATTTGTTTTGAATTACATTTCTGTCAGGACCACTAGCGTCAAAGATGATTGACAATTAGCATAGAGTTTGGATTGGCGGTATGGTTCCGTTCTGGGCAAGAACTCCCTGCGCATCCATGCAGCTTAGCATGGATGAGAGCAGGGAGAGCAGCGATAACCCCCCAGGGTAAACAGAACAGAACCAACATAAATGTATTGCAGATATCGTTAAAGTTCAATAATGTTATGTACACATTTTAGAATTAGTCTGATTCAAGGAGAATCAGAAGGCTGAATCCTGACAAACAGAGGAGGAGTTGGGGATGGAGGAGGGTAATTAGCTATTGAGCAATGCAAAAACTGCTGATACTACAGCGGGGCCTTGTATATGAATACTTAGATAGGTGTCGTATTCCCATAGGTTGATGGGGATCAGCTGAGAGTCAGCTGATGTGAGCTTGACTAACGTGACCTGCCAGAACTAACGCTACGCTTGATTTTTATTAAAAAAAAAATTCTTTTTAAAGACACTTCTATGTCACTGGCTAAAACCCGTGAACAAATATGTCAGGATACAGGTTTGCTTAGCAGTGCGACTCACTCCCACATTTCCACGCTCATTAGTGATGAAGCAGGGGGCGTCTCTGTGTATACTGACCCCGAATGAGAGCAGGGGATTGTCTGGTCGTCCCTCGCGTTAAATCCTTTTGTTCCTAAAGGCCTGTTGGGTTTATACAGCCGGTCCTCTGTGGAGCGAAGGAACTATCTGTCAGCTCGACACGATAGTAATCAGGCAAAGTCTGAGCTCCGGGTTTCAAATTTAGCCTTTGTAGCAAAATGAATGTCTGTCTTCCATTCTGTAATAAAACCACGAGGAAGGCTGCTTAGCGAGATTGTGATTATGCACTGACAAGACTGCTTAGAGCTTTTCCATGGCACAGAGAGAGAGAAGGAGGGGGCGAGGATGGATCGCCTGAAATTGATTTATTTCCCTAATTCCCGACTGTTCCTCTAGGGGGAGCTATGCTATCGACAGACGGATCCGTTTACCTGCGGCGGGAAATAAATAAATAAATACATGAAATTCTTCCTGAAGATTTTTTCCCACTTCCTTCGTTTACTTGTCTTTTGTTATATCAACATGTCTTTTTTATTGAGAAGGAGGACAGATAAACGAAACAGCCCTGACGTGTTTAACAGCGAACAGGGATGTGCTGAAAGCAAAGGGCCTCCTCTGTTATTTCCGTAGTCTTAACAGCCGTTGGTTTGGCTTCCTGTTTTCGGCCGGTGGACAGACGTATTCCTGTGAGCGTATTACTATCACACCCCACTGACCCGCTGCCCTTTATTCTCCCTGTGCTTTTGGCATCTGTGCAGACACATTTCAGCCCCCATCGTGAGTAATTTGTCAAATGAAAGGAACTGGCATTCGTTTTGATATAAGATCGATATTCTGCTTGAGAATCTGTGTAATTGATTAGTTAAACGCACAGTTCAAGCAAAACGAAAAAGTCTGTCGTTTATGTTGTTCCAACCCGTATACTTTACTTCTTTTGTAGATTCATTAATTAATTATCCACCTGCATTTATACATTTATATAAAGACACCTTGATAAATGTCATGGCTGCTCTTTTCCATACATTGTTTTATTGATTTTTTATTATAATTGCATTTATATATTTGTTTGTTTGTTTAAAAAAATTGTTTTATTGTAAATTTATTATAATGTAAATATGTTACATCTTTCCCAAAAAGACTCATGGCTGTATTAAATCAAAAGGGTGCTTCTACTAAATACTGAGCAAAGGGTCTGAATACTTAGGACCATGTGATATTTCAGTTTTTCTTTTTTAATAAATCTGGATGTACTTCTATATATTCAGATGCACATTTATAAATTCAGATTTACATTTAAATATTCAATTGTACTTCTATATATTCGGATTTACTTCTATATATTCAGATTTACATATATATATTCAGATTTTACATAATTATTTCCTGTTTGGTGCCTCATATTTAACACCTTGAGTTAAAAAAAAAGATAGTATACAATTAAAAATGGAATAATAATAATAATAATAATAATAGTGACTATGACAAAAGATAACATTTATTTTATCTTTTTATATATTCATTTCTAAATTTAAAATATTTTAATGTTTTAAAAATAATATATTATAATTACATCACCTTTATTTATTTTCTGTCAAACTGCAATATACCCTAACCCTAACATTTAGTACCAATGCAAACATAATCAACATGCACTACGGTAGTGAATAGAACACTTCCCCCAAAACACAGACTTGATCTTTCTTACAGTGAAAACCTGTGGCTGATGTGGAATCCCCTTGATGACACTTGATGTGCCTCTTTCTTTGTAATTTCAAACAAATTTCATTTATCATCAGCACGTTTGTTCCTCTGCTCCAGCGTCTCTCAGATATGGAAAGAAGCACAAGAAGCAGCGAGCAGAGGAAATGAAGAAAAAAAGAGACACAATTATTCCTGCAGCTCTTATTTTAATGAAATGCAAGTGTAATTCCCCGGTGAAAGAGGCAGTAATTGCCAAACAGTGTTTTAATGTGACAATCGTGGTAGAACAAAGTATGAAATTGCAGGGGATTTTAATCACGGCTAATTCTCGCAAGAAGCTTGACAAGTTTAGCTAATTTAAAAAATTAAATAAATAAAAAATGTCTAAAATAGGGTTTTGTTAGCATGTCCGGGATCGGGTTCCAGCTCTCATCCCGCTATGAATCCTTAGAGTTTGATAGCGACATTTAACAGGCAATAAACTGGAGGAAATTTTGAATGAGTCATTTTAATCCGCACTTTATTCATTGCAGAGAAACAAGAAACACTACATGTGAATAATTATGAATCATATGGATTGAAAGCCAAGGAATATTATTCACAAGGACAGGGATGAAATTGGTTCTAAACCAAGACATCAGCGTTTTACAAAAGCGGCCTTTTCAGTATTCATAAATTCTCCAAAACTTTTTTTGCATCTACTTTTGGAGTCAAACTTTCTTTTAAACTCTCATATTTTGAATATTTCCACTAAACTGCACAGCTGACTGTTCCCACAGTGAATGTGGCGGAGGAAAACTTTGAGGCGGCCAATTAAAACGGTTGTTTAATGCCAGTGGACCGTTTGGCATTTCGGTGCCTGCAACATATGCAACATAAAATATTCAACTATAAAGTTATAGAAGGCAAATTTCATTGGGTTTACCATGAGTATCACTCTCTTCCAACCAAACGATAAAAACTTGTGGTTATATAGCATAAAAACCAATCAGTTCTGAGGCTCATTAAACACTATCGTTTAACTGAACTCAATTTTCCAGTCCAAATAAGCTGAGGCAAAGATAAAGCATATGCCAAACGACAATACAGCTAAGAATGCTAGTGATGGCTACAAAGCCTAAGGCTAGTTTAACATTTTAATATGGACTACAATAATAAAACACACAGTGATGATGGAAATTGTTACTGAAGCTTCATTCTGAGTAGCTCAAGTGTTAGCTGAACTCTCATAATTTGAACACACTATCAAGGAGGGTTTGCAGGAGATGAACTACTACTACTACTACTACTAATAATAATAATAAATATTACAATTAGCTCAACACCCTCATTTATTCATTCGTCTATTTGTTGTTTTTTAATATTTGAAAAATAATACAATTACTATACAGTACAGCCAACATTTATTTCAAATATTTTAATACTTGAAAAAAAAATATATAATTAATATGCCTACCACATTAATTTTTTTGTTCGTTACTTTTTTCTCCAAAAATAGTATAATTACCACACCCCCAGCAGTTATTTATTTATGCATTTATTTGTTTCAAAATAGTATAAATACCACACCTCCAGCAGTTATTTATTTGTTTGTTTGTTTATTTATTTATTATTTAGTTTGTTGTTTCAAAATAGTATAAATACCACACCTCCAGCAGATATTTATTTATTTATTTGTTTGTTTATTTATTTATTTATTATTTTGTTTCAAAATTGTATAATTACCACACCTCTAGCATTTATTTATTTGTTTGTTTCAAAATAGTATAATTACCACACCTCTAGCATTTATTTATTTGTTTGTTTGTTTGTTTCAAAATAGTATAATTACCACACCCCCAGCAGTTATTTATTTGTTTGTTTGTTTCATAAATAGTATAATTACCACACCCCCAGCAGTTATTTTTTATTTATTTGTTTCAAAATAGTATAAAAACCACACCTCCAGCAGATATTTATTTATTTGTTTGTTTGTTTGTTTATTTATTATTTGGTTTGTTGTTTCAAAATAGTATAATTACCACACCTCTAGCATTTATTTATTTGTTTGTTTTATAAATAGTATAATTACCACACCTCTAGCATTTATTTATTTATTTATTTGTTTGTTTGTTTCATAAATAGTATAATTACCTCACCCCAGCAGTTATTTATTTATTTGTTTGTTTCATAAATAGTATAATTACCACACCTCTAGCATTTATTTATTTATTTGTTTGTTTGTTTCATAAATAGTATAATTACCACACCCCCAGCAGTTATTTATTTATTTGTTTGTTTAACATTTTTGAAATACTGAATATTAGAACCTGCATTTATGTATGCATGTATTTATTTATTTATGTAAATATTTTAAGATTTAAAAAAAATTATACATTTTGTAATTGACTCACTTCCTTGTAATATTATAATTACCTCACCATATTCATCTCATTCAATTGTTTAAATGAATTGCCAATACATAAATGTGCGTAATATATTTGATGTTTATTTATTTTTATTTTTTTTTAATAAATCATAATATTATCAGAATTTATTTATTTATTTGTTTGTTTGTTTCATAAATAGTATAATTACCACACCTCTAGCATTTATTTATTTATTTGTTTGTTTGTTTCATAAATAGTATAATTACCTCACCCCAGCAGTTATTTATTTATTTGTTTGTTTAACATTTTTGAAATACTGAATATTAGAACCTGCATTTATGTATGCATGTATTTATTTATTTATGTAAATATTTTAAGATTTTAAAAAAATTATACATTTTGTAATTGACTCACTTCCTTGTAATATTATAATTACCTCACCATATTCATCTCATTCAATTGTTTAAATGAATTGCCAATACATAAATGTGCGTAATATATTTGATGTTTATTTTTTTTTATTTTTTTTTAATAAATCATAATATTATCAGAACAATTTGAATATTCTGCAAACAAAAATCAGATGTCAGCTGGGTTAAGTTTACACTGAGTAAGGGGTCATCTTACCCCAGTTCATGGTTTATGAATTTGGGCCATTACACAATTAGCAGATGTTTCCATTTATTTCCAATAGTAATATATTGGGTGATGCATCATCATCATCATCATCCTGCACATGCTAAAAAAAATGTATGGAATGTGATGGCCATAGGATCAAAGGGCATAAACCTGAAAAAAAGTCTCCCTATTGGTTTCATATTGAATAGCAGCTTTCAGTGTTGTTATGTTGCATTGGATGTGTTTTTTTTTCTTCTTTTCCAGCTGCCAGAGATCAGGTGGCATCTTGTTTGTAATTCATGAATGTATTAAGTTTCTATTACAGTTGAATCAAATCCATCACCGTGTGTTTTCCCCAGATTGAGCCTGATATGCGTCTGATTTAAGCCATGCATAGAAGCAGAGCCATCAATATCACATGATGGCACTGAAAAAGAAAGAACGAAAGAGAAGAAAATATGCAGCAATTGCTATGTATAAACGTCAAGCCAAATCTTTCCCAGCAGGGGCCGAGCATTTCTCATAATGGATCCAAAGTCACCCTCATTGTCCCCTTTCATTCTGTCTTTTAGCCAGTTCTGGCTAGGTGACTGTTTCAAGCTCTTGCCAGCGGTTTGGAGCAGGTGTCTGGAGGGAACAGTTTTCATTTTTCTAATCGGAGACATGCAGGACAGGTTCGAGCGGAGTACTCCAGAGCCTTTAAACATAAACACAGAGTCGTTTTTCAGTAGACGTAGTGCATTTGTAACACTCACAGATGGGGTTTGGGGTTGTCACTACTCCTCACAGATGCGTTCTCTCTCCTAAGGCTGTTTTGCCACAGTCTTCTCACATCTTAACCACTTCCCTTCATTCTTTTGCATCTTTCCTCCAGCGTCTCTCAGAGGCGTAGCTTGACGTTGCGGAAGAGAGTAGCTAGTGCCGTTATTATCGACCTACGTCTGGGTCGGCTCAGCTGGGAGGCTGCAGGCAGGAGACGGCAGCCCGCAACTGCCTCAAAGTCCGCTGGGAGATGACATTACTGTCACAGGGGGAAAAACATTCCTCTTTCTATCTCTTTACCTCTCCCTGTCCTCTCACCCTCACCATCTACGGGTTCTATAATTAGATGGCCTCCAGACTTGAGGAATTAATCTATCGGTTTAACATTTTTGAAATACTGAATATTAGAACCTGCATTTATGTATGCATGTATTTATTTATTTATGTAAATATTTTAAGATTTAAAAAAAATTATACATTTTGTAATTGACTCACTTCCTTGTAATATTATAATTACCTCACCATATTCATCTCATTCAATTGTTTAAATGAATTGCCAATACATAAATGTGCGTAATATATTTGATGTTTATTTATTTTTATTTTTTTTTAATAAATCATAATATTATCAGAACAATTTGAATATTCTGCAAACAAAAATCAGATGTCAGCTGGGTTAAGTTTACACTGAGTAAGGGGTCATCTTACCCCAGTTCATGGTTTATGAATTTGGGCCATTACACAATTAGCAGATGTTTCCATTTATTTCCAATAGTAATATATTGGGTGATGCATCATCATCATCATCATCCTGCACATGCTAAAAAAAATGTATGGAATGTGATGGCCATAGGATCAAAGGGCATAAACCTGAAAAAAAGTCTCCCTATTGGTTTCATATTGAATAGCAGCTTTCAGTGTTGTTATGTTGCATTGGATGTGTTTTTTTTTCTTCTTTTCCAGCTGCCAGAGATCAGGTGGCATCTTGTTTGTAATTCATGAATGTATTAAGTTTCTATTACAGTTGAATCAAATCCATCACCGTGTGTTTTCCCCAGATTGAGCCTGATATGCGTCTGATTTAAGCCATGCATAGAAGCAGAGCCATCAATATCACATGATGGCACTGAAAAAGAAAGAACGAAAGAGAAGAAAATATGCAGCAATTGCTATGTATAAACGTCAAGCCAAATCTTTCCCAGCAGGGGCCGAGCATTTCTCATAATGGATCCAAAGTCACCCTCATTGTCCCCTTTCATTCTGTCTTTTAGCCAGTTCTGGCTAGGTGACTGTTTCAAGCTCTTGCCAGCGGTTTGGAGCAGGTGTCTGGAGGGAACAGTTTTCATTTTTCTAATCGGAGACATGCAGGACAGGTTCGAGCGGAGTACTCCAGAGCCTTTAAACATAAACACAGAGTCGTTTTTCAGTAGACGTAGTGCATTTGTAACACTCACAGATGGGGTTTGGGGTTGTCACTACTCCTCACAGATGCGTTCTCTCTCCTAAGGCTGTTTTGCCACAGTCTTCTCACATCTTAACCACTTCCCTTCATTCTTTTGCATCTTTCCTCCAGCGTCTCTCAGAGGCGTAGCTTGACGTTGCGGAAGAGAGTAGCTAGTGCCGTTATTATCGACCTACGTCTGGGTCGGCTCAGCTGGGAGGCTGCAGGCAGGAGACGGCAGCCCGCAACTGCCTCAACGTCCGCTGGGAGATGACATTACTGTCGCAGGGGGAAAAACATTCCTCTTTCTATCTCTTTACCTCTCCCTGTCCTCTCACCCTCACCATCTACGGGTTCTATAATTAGATGGCCTCCAGACTTGAGGAATTAATCTATCGTTTTGGAATGGCAGGTTCTTAAAGGAGTAGTTCATCCAAAAATGAAAGTTTGCTGAACATTTACTCACCCTCAGGCCATTCAAGATGTAGATGAGTTTGTTTCTTCATCAGATTTGGAGAAATGTAGCATTGCATCATTTGCTCACCAACTGATCCTCTGCAGTGAATGGGTGCCGTCAGAATAAGAGCCCAAACAGCTGATAAAAACATCCCAATAATCCACAAGCAATCCACACCACTCCAGTCCAGCAGTTAATGTCTTGTGAAATGAAAAGCTTTGTGTTTGTATAAGAAACAAATCCATCATTAAGACATTTAATTGACATTTTGTCACTTCTGGCCAAAATACGAGTCCGTAATCCATAATAACGCTTCCTCCAGTGAAAAGGTCCATCTCCTGTTGTTCTCGAACATCAAAATCCACCACCATATTTTTTTAGAGATGTTTTGGCTTGTAAACGTTGCTTGATCTGTGCATATGGGGAAGTCGTGGCCTAATGGTTAGGGAGTCGGACTCGTAACCCAAAGGTTGCGAGTTCGAGTCTACGGTCCGGCAGGAATTGTAGGTGGGGGGAGTGAATGTACAGCGCTCTCTTCCACCTTCAATACCACGACTGAGGTGCCCTTGAGCAAGGCACCGAACCCCCAACTGCTCGCCGGGCGCCGCAGCATAAATGGCTGCCCACTGCTCCGGGTGTGTGTTCACGGTGTGTGTGTGTGTGTGCACTTAGGATGGGTTAAATGCAGAGCACTAATTCCTAGTATGGGTAACCATACTTGGCCACATGTCACTTTTTTTTTTATATATTTCACTCCTGATTCATACGAGACAACTTTTTTTTACTGGAGAAAGCAATATTATGGATAGAGGACTCGTGTTTTAGCTGGAATCAATGGTTTTAGGTTACAAATGTTTTGATGGATTTGTTTTCGAATCACGAGGCATTAACTGATGTACTGGCGTTGTGTGGATTATCGTGATGTTTTTATCAGCTGTTTGGACTCTCATTCTGACGGCACCTATTCACTGCAGAGCATCCATTGGTGAGCAAGTGATGCAATGCTACATTTCTCCAAATCTGTTCTCATGAAGAAACAAACTCTCCAGCAGCTTGTTTGACCGGAGTAAATTTTCAGCAATTTTTATTTAATTTTTTTTGGTGTAAACTATTCCTTTAAATGTACAGCTTTGCCAAATATGAAATTCCCTCATTATTTACTCTCATTCTATTCTAAATAATGCGCTGTTCCCTGTTTTCGTGACTGAATCGTTTAAACCAGTTTTGTGAACTTAATAAAACAATTCATTGACTTTACGGCCAGGTACTCTATTTACAGTATGTTCGTCAAACAAAAATGGCATCGCAAGTCTGCTCGTTCACTGATGTACCTTATGAAATTACTTAAAATGCAGTTTATTATAATTTATCATCGTGCAAAAATCATAACACAAGGTTTTGTAACAGTTGTTATGTTGAAACACTAAATTTAACAGTAGAAGAGAAAATACTGAAATTACAAAGAGAACTCTACTCAAGTGTCAAGAAGTCGGACAGCCAACACATCTTAACCACTTCCCTTCATTCTTTTGCATCTTTCCTCCAGCGTCTCTCAGAGGCGTAGCTTGACGTTGCGGAAGAGAGTAGCTAGTGCCGTTATTATCGACCTACGTCTGGGTCGGCTCAGCTGGGAGGCTGCAGGCAGGAGACGGCAGCCCGCAACTGCCTCAACGTCCGCTGGGAGATGACATTACTGTCGCAGGGGGAAAAACATTCCTCTTTCTATCTCTTTACCTCTCCCTGTCCTCTCACCCTCGCCATCTACGGGTTCTATAATTAGATGGCCTCCAGACTTGAGGAATTAATCTATCATTTTGGAATGGCAGGTTCTTAAAGGAGTAGTTCATCCAAAAATGAAAGTTTGCTGAACATTTACTCACCCTCAGGCCATTCAAGATGTAGATGAGTTTGTTTCTTCATCAGATTTGGAGAAATGTAGCATTGCATCACTTGCTCACCAATTGATCCTCTGCAGTGAATGGGTGCCATCAGAATAAGAGCCCAAACAGCTGATAAAAACATCCCAATAATCCACAAGCAATCCACACCACTCCAGTCCAGCAGTTAATGTCTTGTGAAATTAAAAGCTTTGTGTTTGTATAAGAAACAAATGCATCATTAAGACATTTAAACTGTCACTTCTGGCCAAAATACGAGTCCGTAATCCATAATAACGCTTCCTCCAGTGAAAAGGTCCATCTCCTGTTGTCCTCGAACATCAAAATCCACCACCATATTTTTTTAGAGATATTTTGGCTTGTAAACGTTGCTTGATCTGTGCATATGGGGAAGTCGTGGCCTAATGGTTAGGGAGTCGGACTCGTAACCCAAAGGTTGCGAGTTCGAGTCTACGGTCCGGCAGGAATTGTAGGTGGGGGGAGTGAATGTACAGCGCTCTCTTCCACCTTCAATACCACGACTGAGGTGCCCTTGAGCAAGGCACCGAACCCCCAACTGCTCGCCGGGCGCCGCAGCATAAATGGCTGCCCACTGCTCCGGGTGTGTGTTCACGGTGTGTGTGTGTGTGTGCACTTAGGATGGGTTAAATGCAGAGCACTAATTCCTAGTATGGGTAACCATACTTGGCCACATGTTACTTTTTTTTACATATATTTCACTCCTGATTCATACGAGACAACTTTTTTTACTGGAGAAAGCAATATTACGGATAGAGGACTCGTGTTTTAGCTGGAATCAACGGTTTTAGGTTACAAATGTTTTGATGGATTTGTTTTCGAATCACGAGGCATTAACTGATGTACTGGCGTTGTGTGGATTATCGTGATGTTTTTATCAGCTGTTTGGACTCTCATTCTGATGGTACCCATTCACTGCAGAGCATCCATTGGTGAGCAAGTGATGCAATGCTACAACTATTCCTTTAAATGTACAGCTTTGCCAAATATGAAATTCCCTCATTATTTACTCTCATTCTATTCTAAATAATGCGCTGTTCCCTGTTTTCGTGACTGAATCGTTTAAACCAGTTTTGTGAACTTAATAAAACAATTCATTGACTTTACGGCCAGGTACTCTATTTACAGTATGTTCGTCAAACAAAAATGGCATCGCAAGTCTGCTCGTTCACTGATGTACCTTATGAAATTACTTAAAATGCAGTTTATTATAATTTATCATCGTGCAAAAATCATAACACAAGGTTTTGTAACAGTTGTTATGTTGAAACACTAAATTTAACAGTAGAAGAGAAAATACTGAAATTACAAAGAGAACTCTACTCAAGTGTCAAGAAGTCGGACAGCCAACGTCATAATCATTAACATTAACACTTGAAAAACGTGTAATGGAAGCTGTGCAGATGCAAATAGCGGTAAATAATGGTTTGTGTGTTTGTGTTTCTTTAAAATAAAGTCAACTCTGGCTGTGTGTCACATTGTTTATTAAAGAGTTGTTGAAACGGGAGATTCATACTGAACTCCATTCAGCATGCTTCTGTTTTTCAAATAATCCTCACATAAGATGAAGTCAATAGATGCACGGGTATCTTGGATGAAGTCTCTTTGAATTTAGTGTGCAGATGTTGAGTCTGAGTGAAGATAGAGATTTACAGAGGAAATAAACCAAAGATCCTGCTCAGTTTCTCTGACTTTGAACACATATTGCCATATAAAACTCCATTTAATCCTCTAAATTGGATCTAAATGCGGCATTAATGAAAACTGTCCAAACATTTTATTTGCTCAGTCTTTTTTTATGGACAATGTTGCATTTCTCAACATTACTAACTGATTTCACAAAGAAAACTTGATTAACTAGCCACTCTGAATTTCTAGTATTCAAATTACATGTGCCATAACAACGCCTTTTACCATGATTAAAAAAAAATAAAATAAAAAATTGTATGTCTGGCAGTTCATTAAGCTTTAAAGCTTAACAAAGCAACAAAGCAGTGCAGCAATTTGAATGGCTATTTGGGCTGTCAGTCATTTATCTGTTCGGGGGCTGGTGAAATCCTTGGATTTGTTTGGAGGAAGATATTGTGGCATTTGAAAAGCAGTGGGAGGGTGTTTATATAATCTGTGATGGTTGTCTCATTGCTTAAAATAATAGAGGAAATACATCAGCCGTTCTAAAATAGCGTCGTCGCAATACGGCAAGCTAAAGGCACGCAGCTTAGCCTGTCTAAGTGAGTTTGAGTGTGGAAAATTATGTCATGAAAGAGACCAGGCTACTTTTAAACACGCACAATGGATTCTGTTAGGAGCGTCAAACTGCCCTTTGACTGGCGGTTTTATTTGCATGTCAGAATGCATTTTTGGTGAAGGCCGTCCATGGGGTTTGGCTGAGGTCTGGGCTAAGAAGTGGTGGAATCATTACATTCTGAAGCAATAGTTCACCTTTGTTTACTCATTTTCTTTTGTTTATTAAACTTGACTTATGAAGTCATACAAAAACTTTGTAAGCGGATCAGCCGATTCAAAAACACAATGTTCTTATAAGCTTGTTCTTTTCAGTGAATTAGTTAATAAAGTTCACAACTCTATGGAAGCAAGTTTTCACATCAGAATTCAAATAAGAGATGGTTACAATTCAAGATTTGAATTAACATATAAAGTCACCATTATTAAAAATAAATTATGTAGCATTTGTTAGAAATAGTCACATTTGTGAGATATAAAGTGGCGAGTTATAGTCGGAATTATGAACAATAGTTGCAGTTGTGAGAAATGAATTCAGTAGCGACAATTTCTCGTAATTGTGAAAATTAATTGCAGTTGTGATTGCATATTTGATTGTGAGTTATAATTGATACATAAAGTCACAATTATGTCTTAGATTTCGTAATTGTGACTCTCACAACTGCAACTATTCTCACAATTGCAACATTATATCCCACAATTGTGACTTCTCGTATTTGTGACTTTAAGACGCAATTATGAACAATAAAGTTGCAATTGTGAGAAAAATAAAGTTGTGAGTTGTGAAGTTGTTGTTCTGAAAAATAAAGTATATATTGTTAGATATAGTCACAATTACAAGAAAAAATAAAGTTACGTAGTTTTATAAAGTTACATAGTATTTGAAAGAAATAGTCGCATTTGTGAGATATAAAGATACAACAGTGAGAAATAGTCACAGTTATGAGAAAATAATTCAATTGCAACTCAATTTCTCGCAATTGCAGCTTCATTTCTTGCTGCTTCAACTTTCTCACAACTTCTAATTGTGAATGTTGCTCATAATTGCATAAATGTAATCTCAGTTTTGAGTTTATATCTCTCAATTATGACTTAATTTCTCACAATTTCCACCTAATTTCTCACAAATGTGACTGTATTTCTCTCAACTGTGACTGATGCTCATAGCTGTCTCACAATTAACTTTTTGTATCACATGATTGTGACTTATAATTGCGACTATATCTTGATTGTGACTTAAAATGTCACAATTGCGACTTTAAATCTCAATTGGAACTTTAGATCTTTAATTTCTCGCAAATGCCACTTAATTTCTCACAAATGTGACTGAATTTCTCTCAACTCTGACTGTTGCCCTTAACTACTACTATTTCTCACAAATATGACTTTTCGTGATTGCGAATATCTCACAACTGCGACTTTTTCTTATGATATCAAATTTGTATCTCAATTGAGTTTATTTCTCACAATTGTGACTTCATTTCACATAATTGCCACTTCATTTTATCAGAAATGCGACTTCATTTCCCTCAACTGTGACTATTGCTCATAATTGCAACTTTATAGCTCAATTACAGGTTTATTTATGTCTTACAGTTGCAACTTCGTTTCTTGTAAATGGCATTTCATTTCTCACAAATGTGACTGCATTTCTCTCAACTGCGATTTTTGCTCGTAACTGCGACTATTTCTCACAACTGTGACTATTGCTTATAATTGCAACTTTATATCTCAATTGTGTGTTTTTTCCTCAGAATTGCATTTTCATTTCACACAATTGCTGCTTAATTTTATCAGAAATGCAACTTAATTTCTCCCAA
>NW_015506311.1:16132-28788 GCF_001515645.1 Sinocyclocheilus grahami | reverse complement strand
CTATTCTATTTTAATTATACTTTATCTATATTTATCTTCTTTTTTAATTTTTAATAAAAAAAACAACAAAAAACAAACAAACACTAGCTTTCTATTGTTTCTATTCTATCTACTTGTTTTACTTTGTGTGTGTGTGTATATGTGTATGTGTATGTGTATTATATATATATATATATATACACCTTGCTATGTGTACTGTGTTAGGCTAACCGGGACTTGTCATTGGCACGTATATATTGTTGCTCTTTTGTTAGTTTTGACTGCTTTTATTGTCCTCATTTGTAAGTCGCTTTGGGTAAAAGTGTCTGCTAAATGAAAATGTAAATAAAATTCAAAATTACAACAAAAAAAGTCAAAATCATGAGAAATACTCACAATTATCTTTTTATATATACTTTCTGAAGAAAAGAGACTGCTATAATAGAGGTGATGAACAACATGGGGATTAATGATCTCAGAATTTTCAGTTTTGCCTGAACAATCCTTTAAAATTCACTTCCCAGACTCCTCCAAGCACTCACAACGGAGTGTATTTGGAGCATCAAACCGCACTTTGACTGGTGGTTTTATTTGCATGTCAGAATGCATTTTCAGTGAAGGCTGTCCTTGGGGTTAGGCTAAGGTCTGGGCTGGGTTAAGAAGGGGTGGAATCATTTCACTTGAGTGTGTGTGTGTGTGTGTGGGTGTGTGTGTGTGTGTGTGTGTGTGTGTGTGTGTGTGTGTGTGTGTGTGTGTGTGTGTGTGTGTGTGTGTGTGTGTGTGTGTGTGTGTGTGTGTGTGTGTGTGTGTGTGTGTGTGTGTGTACGACTTGGCTGGGTTAAATGCAGAGCACAAATTCCCAGTATGGGTCGCCACACGTCACTCCAGTTTCACTTCACAATTGCAAAATATGTAAGAAACATATAAAGATATTTAATATGCACAAATATGCAATTACAAGAAATAGTCAGAAGTGTGAGATACAAAGGTGTAATTACAAGAAACACGTTGAAATTATGAGATTGAAGGTCACAAATATGAAAGAAGTTGCAATAATGGGATATAAAGCCGCATTGTGAGAAATAAAGTAACACTTACAAGAAATACTCACAATTGTGAGATACAAAGTTATTAATACAAGGAATTGTTTTTTAATTATGAGATAGAAAGTCACAAATATGTTACAAGTTGCAATAATGAGATATAAAACTATATTAAGAGTGATTATCACTATTTTGAAATTATGAGATCATATATAAAAAACAGTTGCAATTATGAGATATCAAGTCACAATCACACGAAAGTTGCAATTTATATTTTTCATGAAAATGAGATAGATCACAAATGAAAAAAAAAAGTTGCAATTATAAGATATAAAGTCATAATTACATTAGTACAATGTAGGCCGACATAAGGAGAGGGGTGGATACATAAAAATCAAATAATTAACTTACCACTGAACGAACCAGAGAAAGAATCTGAAGATTTTTTTTGGTGAACTCATTCAAAAGAATTAAATCACTGAGATGAATCAAATCCCCACCACTAATAGTGAGAAAGAATATGACCTGAACATCGTTGGGATGAATTGTGAACCAGACCATGAGTCGGTTCTCTCTGTTCCTTGTTGTTTGTTTGGCATTGTGCAGGAAGTAAACAGGGAGTTTTGTCTTATACCCTTCAGTCAGAGTGCATGCGATAGCTTAAGTCACACGGTAACACGGCTACATGAGCAGCTGCTTTCCTGGCTTGAGGCTGTGAATGTGTATATATGTGTGTGTCCTGTCAGAGACAGTCTGTTGGATGAGTCGGAGCTGACCTCTCCGAGGTCCCCGGCATCGTGTTCGCTGTCATTTCCTGCTCACTCAGACGAGATCCTGAAAAGATTCGGCAGTCGGCGCAAAACAGCCGCCCAGTGGTGTGTGCCTACCCACAAAGCCCAGCTCTACAGTGGGTCGCAGTGACATTTAGATTGGGGACTTCATAAAAAGAACCCTGTGTTTTGCTGTGTCGTGCTCTTTTATCCAATAATCCAGCAGGTAGAGAAAGAGAGGGTGAAAGAAAGAGAAAAGGAAATGGAGAGACATACATGCTCACAAGGGAAATTAAGTTGTCTTATTCAACTCCAACTATTACACTAATCTTGGACCAGTGTTCTTGCCACAACTACAAATCATAACCTTTGTAAGAGAAAGTGAAAAAATGGTCACAGATTTGTATGGATGGGCAGTTGCGACGAGAGTCTGCTGTTTCTACAGGTGGTCACTTATTAAATAAATTAAATATTTGTACATTTAAAAATTTATTTGTCACACAGCAGAGATTTAATTGAACTCCAAAAAGGATTTAAATAAAAATTAATGAATGAATCAATAAAAAAGAACAAAAGTCTTAAGAAAAATTGATTACAATTTTACAAAACAGTTTTCCCCCTTTGTAAAAACATGCATTAATATAAACAATACATATTCTTCATAAATATTTTACTTTGCAACAACATTTATTTTTATTATTTTTTTATAATATTATATTTGCAGAAATCGACTAATTCATTAGAACTAAACTTGAATTATATTTACTATCAATGCATGGTTCATTAAACCTTATGTTGAGAGTTAGTTTTTATGATTTTTATGAAAAAAATGACAGAACTTCTAACACTTTTTCAGATATGCTTAAATTTGTAACTTAATTTATTTTAATTTGTAGATCTATGCTTTTTTATTGACTCATTCATTGGAGCTCAACTTAGAGTTATGTTGAGGGAAAAAAAAAAAAAAATATATATATATATACAGGGGGAACGGAAAGTATTCAGACCCTTTTAATTATAAGACAAGAAAATCTGAGATAAAGCAGCACAATTTGGAATAATTGGTCTGAGCTTGAGGTGTTGAGGGATAATTGGAGACGAATGAGGAGAGTTCTGCGTATAATTACTTGTCAGTTCTTGTTATTTTAGACCATTTCTTGACAGCTTAGGTTTTAAAAAAAAAACCTAAAAGGAGAGCAACAACAACAAAACCCAACGAGAACAGAGATGTCGCTTTACTCCAGAGCCACTTGCACAAGAGGTATGTGGACACATTAATCTGAGCATAGTGACAGGCATGTAATCAAACTGTTTAAATCGAGTGTCTAAACATTATATTAAGGTTGTCCAGACATATACTATATTTGAACAATTACATTTACGAATGCAAGCGCCTTATTTTGTTTCATAAAATATTAAGGCCACAAAATGTGATTTACATCTGTTTTATTTAATCGTTTTGATGACTTTTTGAGACTGTAAACAAATGTGGGTGAACTCAAGTCTGTCCCAAGCACATCTCCAGAGACTTTAATGTTCCTTTTTCCATTGTACATAATGTTATCATGAAAATTAATGCCAATGCACTATTGCCAGCCTTACTGGATGTAGCATCAAGACAATATTTTATGTACAACTGCAGAAAAGGATTGTTCCGGTGGTGGAGAATGCGGGCATAAGATACGACTATAGTATCCTGTGATTCATCCATTTCTACAAAATTAATATGTCATGCATGTTGTAGATGAATCCAGGTGGTTGATTTATTAACTGTTTCCATGCTAAAGCAGTTTATTCAATGTGCTGAGGGGTGTTCTCCATTGACTTCCATATAAACAGATTTCCATGTTAACTATAGAGTGCTACAGGGATGATGTATTTTTGTCGGCCAAAACCCGGAAACAAGTTAGCATTTTAGGACTTCTGGTTCCATCATCCTGAAGTCTTTTTTTTTTTTTTGAAAAGGTTTTTGGATAAACCCCAGAAATAAGGTCAGTGGTGAGCACAAGATCAATATATATACAATATATGTATATATAAAATACAACAGTAATACCACCTTGTGATTGTTTTACAGCTTTTACTTGTCTTCAAAAAGGCGATTGCTGAAGTGTGGGTAAATGGGACTACAGAGGTTGTCTGGGACATTAAACGGCATCACACCGAATAGGTAAACTCATCTACTCACTAGTCATTTTCACAGCCTCGTTGTGTTTATAATCGTGCTCTTGCAAAATATTGAAAGTCAAACTTTAAGAGAAAATGTTTTTTAAATAAAAAAAATGTTGTTAGAGTTGTTGGAAGCTTATTGATGGTGACGTTGAAGTCATGAGACCATGGGGTAGTTCGTTTATAACCTAGATTTAGCTTCTTGGTTTTCATTTAGCATTTCTGGTGACTGTATTTAGAGTTTAACATTCATAAAAGTTGTGTTTATCTGTGAAGATTATCATGATGAACAAAACAAATCATAAAGAATCAAATTTTGTTGGTCACAGAGCTTTTTTCTACAATAATACAAAGGCCAATGGAAAAAATCCTATTGGGTTTTTTGTCAAGAGAACCAACTTCTGGGTTGGCCTACAAAAATACATCAATGCGGTTAATTTATCCAGACTTCCGTGACTCCCCGCAGTTATGTTTCACCCCATGACTATTACTATATTGTATATTTTACACAGCATTGACCAATCATCATCCAGGACTGGAACTATCTATTCAGTAGCACTTTCATTATGCTACTCTTTGTTACTTCTGTAAAATTTGGAGTGGCCCAACTTGGCTTCCAAGCGTAACATTGAAACTTCTGCCCAATTAAACAGCAGATACTGCAGTGAAATGGACCAGGTGTTATGGTGGTGTTTTTTTTTTTTTTTTCCTGGAGAGCCTGCTCTTAATCACATCTCTTATTAGTTTGTAATGGTTCACTTGTTAGAGCACATACTGCAGATCGTATTATGGGAAAATACATGTGTGTCGACTGATTAATACTTCACCCATTAATATAACAACAAAATCCATGTTTATATGTAAAATCACGAACCATTTTTTAATTAAGGAAATAGGTTTCATCACATCTTATCAGATCTGATTAAAACAGGAACTTTTTAGCTAAATTAACACGTTTCAGGTGCGATGACTATCACTGAGCGACGTTATCGTGAGCGTCAGAGCTTTTGCTGACAGCGCAGGCAGATTATCGCAGACACTAGGGCCACTTCTGGGCTAATTATTGGGCGTCACGGACACGCAGGCTGTTGTCTCCCGCTGTAAATCTAAACAAATCGCTCTTTTGCACATGACAGCCACTTCCAATTAGTACACAAAGGACGAAACCAGCTATGAAATTAGCTTAAGTGATTATGGCACAGTGATCTAATGCAGTAGCTTTTAATGTCTCATGGTGTTTTTTGTGTTAGTTTGAATCAGTATACGTGAAGGAAGAGGGCTAATTGGTGGCGAGGGAGATAGGGGTTCCTGTACTGGCAGTGGCGTACTGTAATTTTCAACACTATATTTTTCAGCATGACCAAAAGTTCAAAGCATATTTTCATATTAGACTGAGGGAGGAAGCGCAGGGTTGTAAGAAGTGGGAAAAATCCTTTGCTGATATCAGCAAGCCTTCGTCAACTGGCACAATTTTCTCAGGCAGGTTTTAATGAAATCGCTCTTCTTTCTGAAAGAGAACCGGATTGAAAATATTCTGAAAGAGAGCGAAATAAAAGTGGTGTATATAATTTCTAACTGAATTCCAAATTAATGACATTCTTAGAGCCGTACACTCTTAAAAGTGTAAAATTCTTTGAGCACAAAGGAAGTTGTGGTCAATTTGAAATTGGCTCTATTGAAACTGAAAATTGACTCTACAGTATCTACTTGTTGCATGTTTTTGATTATGATTAGTTTGGCTGTTATTTCTAAGAAAGTAAAATTTGTCAAGGACAAATGAGATGCTAGCATATTAATTTTACCTCCAATTCTGTTACATGTCCCTTGTGGAGAAAGATGTACACTTTAGCATGCCATACTTTTAAAAAGAGTGCTTATGGAAATAAAATTTTTCACAAACTGCATATTAATTTTAATTAAATGAAGATGTAATATAGTTTACATTTATAATATATGCAATTAAATGAACTTTAGAGTAATTTTTTGACTCCCTTATGTAGGAAAATTATAATCTAGTACAGTACTTTTTCATGTGCTTTAGTGTTAGTTGCACAACATGAGTGTACTTCTTTAAAGCACTAAAAAACATAATGATTTAAAAATACTTTAAAGTTAATCTAATTTTTATGTTATTACAAAGTGCACTTAAAAAAAGTGAACTCAGGTTTGTTGAGAAACAGTCATGAAAGTGTCTATCTTTAAAGGGAAAGTTCATCCAAAAATGAAAATTCTGACATCATTTGCTCACCCTCTTGTTCCAAAACCTGTATGAGTTTCTTTCTTCTGTTGAACACAAAATAAGATATATTGAAAAATATGGATAACCAAACACTTGCGTATGGGGGTAGAATTGTTCCATTATTCCAAATAAATAGCTTATGATCCACAAATAAATGTAAAGAGATTCACAAAAAATTAAACATATTAACAAATAAATAGAATGAGATCCACAAATAAATCTCAGAGTTTCACAAACATTTAAATGCACAACTAAATAAAATGAGATTTGCAAATAAAAAACATATTCACAAATACATTTTTATGTCACAAACACAACTTTGCCTGCCATTCATTTGTGAATTGCGTCCTGTACATTTGTAGATCGCTGCACGCATTTGTGGATCGCTCGCTGTGCATTTGTGAATTTTGAAACATTTCTAGCGTCAAGACGCTGACAATCCACAAATGCGTGACTCCACCCACCATCTACTTGAACAATCAGATAACAGCCACACTTCGCTGACCAATAGTAGCACGTTCTCACTATAACCAATCACGTTTTGCTTTACAACCAGGTTTTTATTCTACAAACACAACTTTGCCTGGCATTTATTTGTTAATCACGTCCTGTGTGTTTGTGGATCGCTGCATGCATTTGTGGATTTTGAAACATTTCTAGCATCAAGACGCTGACAATCCACAAATGCGTGACTCCACCCACCATCTACTTGAACAATCAGATAACAGCCACACTTCGCTGACCAATAGTAGCACGTTCTCACTATAGCCAATCACGTTTTGCTTTACAACCAGGGCGGGAGCAGATTCATTTTGAACCCCTGTAAGGAACTGCATTCTATGGACACTTCATTCATATTGAGCTTAAGTGCTTTTTGTGTGGCTAAAAAAAAAACCTGTTTCCAAAAGATTGTTGGAGTATAAGGCTTCTTTATATTTTCATCAGGATCAGTGAATGTGGATAAACACAAATTATGATCATTCACAGATCCCGGACATCATCAGTAATACCCTCGTGACGTGTCCAAAGCAAATAGAAATCTACTGCGGTGCTGTCTACTGTGGATGAGGCACGACACAATGAAGACCTTTGCTTTGCTTTTCAGTTGCAGTTACAGCTATTGCAGCGCAGCCCGACATGCAGCGAGCAGAGACACGGCGTAAGACATGGCATGGCTTATTTAACCTTTTACAGCACAATCGTGGTAACAAATATAGGGCATAATAACACATATAATATCAATTATGGGCCAAAATGACCATCTGGGTTCCGGTCTTAGCATCATTGTAGTGTGTAGTACTGGCGTTGAATAAAAACCTACTTTGGAGGCTGTTAAGTAACTTTTACAAACAAAACTAGTAAGTCTGATTCATATGAAATGTATTTTTGCGTGATCAAGTGTTTAACCAATAAATATCTCGTCTTACATTTATATGCATTTATTTTCAACACACCTGCACCACATTTAAAGAAGAACCCACCTATATTTTTTCCCTCCCAAACAATGGCAATAACTTTGTAATGCTTTTAATTAATGTTTGAAAACATAATTTATAATGCTATATACATCGTTAGATCCACATGGCTGCTCATATCCATCTCATCCAAACTGCTTCACTGAAAAACTGGAAAACGCTGTTATGTTGGCTGTTGTGTGACGGCAATCCTATTACACAAACTCACATTTTTATCATGAAGTTGAATCCAGTAATTTATTAGTCAGTTAATTATTGATGCTTTTCTTTCCATCTTGAATGACGCTTCCATAACACATTTGTATGCAGTATAGCATTGTTTCCATAGCCGTGATTTAAAGCTCTGTTTCTCTGGCATTTTCAAAGGCATGTAAAATATACTGTGGGTTGACTTGATACACAGTCTAATGATCTAATGAAATCCAATTTTAAACATCTTTTACTGTATACATTTTTATGGCCCTTATATTTCCTATTTGAGCCAATGCATATTATGAATTAAGTTATTTCAGGAAGAGACCACCCTGATTGTAAAGCAAAACGTGATTGGTTATAGCGAGAACGTACTACGATTGGTCAGTGAAGTGTGGCTGTTAACTGATTGGCTTGAGTAGATGGTGGGTGGAGTCACGCATTTGTGGATTGTAAGCATCTTGACGCTAGAAAAGTTTCAAAATCCACAAATGCACAGCGAGCCATCCACAAATGTGTGCAGCGATCTACAAATGCACAGGATGCGATTCACAAATGAACGGCAGGCAAAGTTGTGTTTGTGACATAAAAATGTATTTGTGAATATGTTTTTTATTTGCAAATCTCATTTTATTTAATTGTGAATTTAATGAATGTTCGTGAAACTCTGAGATTTATTTGTGGATCTCATTCTATTTATTTGTCAATATGTTGAATAATTTTTTTGTAAATCTCTTTACATTTATTTGCGAATTTTAATATATTTATTTGGAATAATGCAACGATTCTACCCCCATACTTGCTGGTCCCCATTGGCTTCCATAGTATGGAGAAAAAATTTATATATCATAAATGAGTGTTTAGATATTCATTTAGCTTCCTGAGCAGGTTTAGTTTTCCATTGATCTTCATGAAATTACTGGAGTTGAATGTTTCACGCTGGCCATCAAAAAACGGTAATCACCTCATTGCTTTTGCATTTAAGGCTGTGAGAAATGTAGTCCCTCCCTGACAGTTTCACCTTAATTAAATGTACCTCACCAATGAGTTCATGAGAGACCAATGACTCTTCAGAGTCTCGGTAAATCACAAACTGGTTCGCGCAAACAACCGATCGCTCAGCAGCTGAATACATCTGTTCCTCTGGCCTCTTCAACATGGACAATATTTGTCTATTCTCTTGGCAGTCTTTCATGTGAGGCTGAGATTTATACGGCCACACTTCATTATTCGCGCGGCCAGTATTTATGTTCATTAGTCCCAGTGATGGGTTTTTCTGCGTAATATATCGTCATCGTTTATGTGCGTTGTGGGTGAGCAATTGGAATGCCCATTGATTTCAGAAGTGATTTAACGCTGATTTTCAACAAGCATGGAAAATGGCTTTGCCTCTGCTCAAGAGCTCAGTTTACTTTAGTGGGTGAATTTGGTCGGGGAAGGTTAATTATTAATTGCGTTGTTTGTTTATAGACAACAATATGCTTTACACGTTGTTTGGAAAGTGCTAAAGTAATCAGCAGTGTCTTGGCCAATAGAATCTTCATCCCTCAGCAGATTCGCAGCATCTTCATTGTTTCCCCTGCAAGCTGTTTGTGTCAGATACATCCAGGGATTTGATTGCAGATGCTCCACAAACACACACACACCGCCACACTCCCCTCCAGCAAAGACAATTCGGCTCTGGCATTTTGTGGTGTCACAGATGGTCAGGTTAGCCTGAGATATATTAAGATATATTTCAAAATCCACAAATGCACAGCGAGCCATCCACAAATGTGTGCAGCGATCTACAAATGCACAGGATGCGATTCACAAATGAACGGCAGGCAAAGTTGTGTTTGTGACATAAAAATGTATTTGTGAATATGTTTTTTATTTGCAAATCTCATTTTATTTAATTGTGAATTTAATGAATGTTCGTGAAACTCTGAGATTTATTTGTGGATCTCATTCTATTTATTTGTCAATATGTTGAATAATTTTTTTGTAAATCTCTTTACATTTATTTGCGAATTTTAATATATTTATTTGGAATAATGCAACGATTCTACCCCCATACTTGCTGGTCCCCATTGGCTTCCATAGTATGGAGAAAAAATTTATATATCATAAATGAGTGTTTAGATATTCATTTAGCTTCCTGAGCAGGTTTAGTTTTCCATTGATCTTCATGAAATTACTGGAGTTGAATGTTTCACGCTGGCCATCAAAAAACGGTAATCACCTCATTGCTTTTGCATTTAAGGCTGTGAGAAATGTAGTCCCTCCCTGACAGTTTCACCTTAATTAAATGTACCTCACCAATGAGTTCATGAGAGACCAATGACTCTTCAGAGTCTCGGTAAATCACAAACTGGTTCGCGCAAACAACCGATCGCTCAGCAGCTGAATACATCTGTTCCTCTGGCCTCTTCAACATGGACAATATTTGTCTATTCTCTTGGCAGTCTTTCATGTGAGGCTGAGATTTATACGGCCACACTTCATTATTCGCGCGGCCAGTATTTATGTTCATTAGTCCCAGTGATGGGTTTTTCTGCGTAATATATCGTCATCGTTTATGTGCGTTGTGGGTGAGCAATTGGAATGCCCATTGATTTCAGAAGTGATTTAACGCTGATTTTCAACAAGCATGGAAAATGGCTTTGCCTCTGCTCAAGAGCTCAGTTTACTTTAGTGGGTGAATTTGGTCGGGGAAGGTTAATTATTAATTGCGTTGTTTGTTTATAGACAACAATATGCTTTACACGTTGTTTGGAAAGTGCTAAAGTAATCAGCAGTGTCTTGGCCAATAGAATCTTCATCCCTCAGCAGATTCGCAGCATCTTCATTGTTTCCCCTGCAAGCTGTTTGTGTCAGATACATCCAGGGATTTGATTGCAGATGCTCCACAAACACACACACACCGCCACACTCCCCTCCAGCAAAGACAATTCGGCTCTGGCATTTTGTGGTGTCACAGATGGTCAGGTTAGCCTGAGATATATTAAGATATATCACTCCATCTTCTTCCCTGAAGTTAGTGGGATAGAAACAGACAACTGTCAGACGGTAAGTGAGCAGACGTGCGCCACCCTGACGGATTCGGCTTGTTCCCTCGTGAACAAAAATATGTTTTTTCTTGCTTCATTTTCCTCCTGGTTATTGTGACCACGTGGCCTCTAATGCCGTCCATCTATGATGAGCCACCTGGTTTCAGTTGCTATATAACCTAACTGAATGAAATCAATTATAATGTGCATCATCTAAATCAGGGGTTTGAAACTTGTTTCAAGCCAAGGACCCCCCAAATATGATGACCGTGTTGATTTATTATAATGATTTATGTTTTAATTATATATAATTTTAACACTACTGCAATACAAAATTTAAAACGTATGTGTATATATATATCACTTTTTTCCCCCTATATATTCAATATTCATTATTTAATATAGCATAATTAATAATTAGTATCTATTTAATATTTATATTTAAATCTTTTCACCCTATTATAAACATACACAAACACTAACATAAATTCATACAGTAATTATAAGGGAAAATAAATACAAGTTTTTACTGCAAACATGTAGTCAATTATTTTAAAAGCATGCTAAATATTGCGTGGGCGCATTCGTTTCAATTAATTACACTCAGTCCATTATTAAATCCCAGTATTTTGTAAACAAATGGGTGCGGAGACACAAATAAACAAATGATAACATGTACAGATAATTATTCACAAGAATGTCAAATTAGAAATCCTTGAATGCAAACTGATGGTTGAGAATTAATCAGTCTGACACTTGTGAACTGCAGACTTTTCATTTCATACTTGCTAATGACCCTGTCACACAGATTCACCAGACTGTTCACAGTGTTTTTTTTTTATTTTTTTACATATTTAAACAAGTACATTTGCATGCGTACATCATTGTCATGCAAAGTCCGCTGAAGGAAGGAGAAAAATCACTTTAAATTCTCCATTGTTTCTTTTAGATAGCAATAAAATTAGCTATTGTATGACTTAATAAATAAATATAGCACTAATTTTATTTTATTTTATTGAGCTTCATAGCTCCTGGTTACCGTTTGAATTCATTATATGGAAAAGAGCAGCATGAACATTGTTCAAAATATCTCCTTTTGTGTTCTACAGAAAATAAAAGTCCTACAAGCTTCGAACGGTATGAGGGTGAGTAAATGTTAATTTTGAGCGATCTTTTCCAGCATGTAAACTCTTGTGAGGTATGTTTTAACTTTTCAAAGGTCAATCTGAAGTGTTATTTCTTGTTAACATCTCAGATCCACCCTGTTGAGATGCTCAATGACTTCGGCAAGAGCTGTACCATATCAACACACATATATATATATGCAGAGAGCAGATGTAGCTCTTTAATCTGAAAAGAGTATGAGAAAGAAGCGAGGAAAAAAGCGGGACAGGATGAAAAACAGGTGTTATTGGAGAATCCCTGTTGCTTTCTTATACAAGGCCATAATGTATTTTTATGAACAGTGCAGAATGACATGCTCAGGGTCCGTCAGGGCGAGGAGTGTCAGGTGCTGTTGATTGTGTCTGCAGGCGTTCTGTTTGATCTTCACACACACATACTGTTTTACCCTAATGCTTCTTCACTTTGATATACTCTTGTACATATAGGCATATATACACACTTCCAGTTTAAAGGATCATGGAGGTAATGTTTTGTTTGGACAGGCACCATGGTAAAACCATTTTTGTAGACTCGGTACTATTACTAGTACTCTACTACAACATATTATGCATATATCCATATTTCTTTTTTTT
>NW_015506311.1:7564-16122 GCF_001515645.1 Sinocyclocheilus grahami | reverse complement strand
TTTTTTTATTTTTTTTTTTTTTTTTTTTTGGGGGGGGGGGGGGGGGGGTACCATGTTAGTACCATAACTTCAGGGTGTACCATGGTAAAACCATAGTTTGTTGCAGGGTATGATATTCATAATTTTTGGCCATGTACCAGTATAATACTACGTTTTGGACATGGTACCCTGGTAACAGCATGTTTTTGACATAAACCACGATAATACCATGTTTTTGGACATTTTCTTTGATACATCTATATATGGTATTATTTGAAGTGCCTTGAAATACCATGCACATACAATAGTAAAACTATGGTTTTAAGCAAGCTACATTGTTCACCCGTTTTTTTGGTGTGTAACATGGTAATACCATGTTCTTGTTGTTATTTTTATTTTTTTTACATGTACCATGTTGTTTCCTTGGAAGTATCTTGGAATACCAAGTGAATACCATAATAAATGAATACGGTAGTTAATCAGTATAATATCAAAATACCATAGTGTTACCATCTTATATTCCTTATGTTTTATTATTTTTAATAGTTTCTAAATATTAATGTATTATGTTTATTATAAATGTTTATTTTCATATACTCTTCAAAATTGTTATTAATATAATATACAGAAATATTGTAATTTTTATCTAATTTTAATATATATACTGTATATATATTAAATATTATGTTATGTTATGTTTTATATACGTCTTTATACATTGTTATAAGTCTTAAAATGTAAATACTATGGTATTTTACATAAATTTTTATATTATCAATCCTAAGCATAAAATATACTGTATATTATGTTATATATTAATACCTAAATTAACATGATATTCTTTGGAGTAATAACATAAATTCATGTAAAATATGCCATGTAAAAGGGTAATAATGCTAGTAGTACAAAAATGTAATAATGATAATATAAGTATCATTATATTATAAATGTTATTTTTGATATTTTAACCATATTATCACTTTTTATTTTATGTTGTTTTGTAATTCACTTCACAGTGTCCCAACAACATGCAGTGTTTGCGCTGCATGCTGCTTCTCACTGACGTGGCACATTGTTTATTCCGTGTTCGTTCACTTCTAGTCAACTCCACAAAACAGAGGAGTGTATTTGTGGATGACAAACGTGTTGTGAAAGGTCAACCAGCGCCTCATATTGAGCGCAGACTGTTAGCGAAATCTTTAAAAACACTCGTTATTTTAAAAGGGAAACCTGCTCCTGCATGGGCCTGCATTGTTGTCAAAATGGCTCTCAAATGTCAGCTATTTGACTGTCTGTATTTGTTCCTGTGCAGATCGCTGTGACCCGCTACACCTTCATACACCTCTATCGATTCCCTGAGGGCCAACCAGACAGAGATGTCACAGGAACCCTCAAAACACAGTACGGGCTTTTAAAAGAGGCAGGGGAGAAAACGTGATAATCAGATATAAAGGATGAATGCGAATGAAAAGACTACTGTACAGAGAAAAAACTGCATTCTGGGAAGATGAATGCCTGGTGTTTTTGAGTTTTTGTGAGGGCATTAGGTGTCAGAGCAACAGAAACAAAAAAAGCCACTCATCCTAATCTTTGAAGGTTTTCAATTTGTCGTTTTAGAAACATCAGCTCAGACACTTCCTTTCTCAGTAATATGTTATACTGTGTATTATTATTATTATTATTATTATTGTCTTCACAATTAATATTTACTTATTTATTTATTTATTTATAATTGATAGCCAACCTATCTCACAAAACTTATTTATTTAGTGTTTATTTGACAGACTAAAAATTGAATATTAGATATATGTCTGTAGCATCTGTGTGTAATAATACACACTATATATTCTCTTTTTATATGACAAATACTCTGTAACCTCAGTTAACAAGCCATATGAGGACCCATGGACCCTTCCCCCCGGAATGCGTAACACCCCAGGAAGTCGAACAGGCCACTTTGTTGCATGGCAACCAACGCTGATATCACTGGGTTTATTGGCCAAAAGTATGTAAAGCAGGGAAAATCCCTGCTTGTCCCAAGGAAAAGCAGAGTAGAAATGGACTGTGTTCTAGTTAATTCATAGAAAAACCGTTATTTGAATGAACACACATATTTCTTCAGGCCATTGAGTATATTATTGTCATTGTGTATTTTGTCTTTGATATTCTTAGACTATTTTAGTATGCTTGTGAGAGGACCCATTCCTGATCCTCCCTTTTCACTATATGTAATCTTACCTTGTTTAGTATCTATGAATTTGTGTGTGTGTGTGTGTGTGTGTGTGTATGTGTATGTTAGACCGGCTTAATGTGTTTATGTAGTATGTTAGACTAGTTTAAGTGTTTATGTAGTTAATAAAACCTTACTTGTATCACACTTGACGTGTTCATTGTTTACTCATAACCGGAGTCAATAATCATGCAGATTTACGTTACAAACTTATAGAATTGTACAGTAAGAAAGTTATTTCCTTTAACCAGGAAATTAACGTTCTTAGAATTGACAAGACGGTTGACCCTGAGTGGTCAGCTAAATATCTACAGTGGATCTAAAATATGAATAGTTAATTATAACTAGTTATGGTTAATTATTCATATTTCCCATGAGCTGATCCGCTACATGTCATACTGGTATAATACATGGATGCAAATATTTTTGTCTGTAAAGCCTCAATTTTAATCTCTTTCTTTCTTTCTTTCTTTATTTTGTTTGTTTATCTGTTTATTTACAGCCCACCTATCCCACAAATTATATATATATATATATATATATACATTATATATAATGGTTTATTAAAAAGAACTAAAGTAAATTCGAACGAAAATCATAATGATTTCTGACATTTTGAACATTGTAAATATGTTAAAATCCTATTTGAATGTGTATAAAATAGAAATAATTGACTATTAATTTGTTTTCCCAACATTGTATCATAAGTGAAGCAGAAATATATTTTAAGCAGCGACATATTACTTGTATATTACTTAAACTATCATATTGTAAACGACCATACATAGACATGACCCTTTGGATAAAAGATAATCTGAACGTATTTATTTTACATTAGCATTAAGTGGCAATAAATTACTGTAATAACTACTTTTAGAAAGGCTGAATTACCTTCAACAGTAGTTAAAAACATTGACTCAACAGCAAACATTCTGGCCCAGGCAGCCTAGTAAACTGTTACAAGTTATTACATTTGGATGAAATATAATGAAGACAAGCAGTTTCTTTCTTTGAATTCGCGTTGAACTGTTTTTTTAAGAAAGTATAGTGGCAATTTTCTGAACTAACACTGGATTCACATGCCTTACTACTTTAGATCACATACTGAGAATTGATTTGTTTCGATTAAAGTTATTTCAGTCAGCAATGCTTTGTTTTTACTTTACTACTGTAACGGGGCTGACAAGACGTGAGACGTGTGGATCCATCTGCAAGCTTTTATTAAAGAGACATGGTATAACAGGCAGGGTCGAACAATGGCAAACAGGTATATGGCGGGCAAAAACACAAGAATAGTCCTAGGGCTAGCATAGGTCACCGATCGGCAGACAGAATCACAGGGGCGAGACGAGAGGGAAAAATCCAGGAAAACAGGCAAAGATCAGAAACCGCAAAAACAGGCAAGGCAAAACAAGGAAAACACGGAGACTCGGAAAGGGGTACAGGCTAAACAATACTCAGCAGAGAATGGTGGTTTGAGTGGGTGTTATATAGTGAGTGAGGTGATAAGAAACAGCTGTGTGCAATGAGTGCAGTCAGTGCAGTGTGCAAACCGTGCAATGAATGATGTGATATGTAGTCCGGGGTGCTATGCAACAGTTTGTGTTGTGCGAGAGTCAATGTAATGGAAAGGGTGACCTCTGGTGGTGAATAAACAGAAGTCCACGGACCGAATTCGTGACAACTGCAGAGAACAATAGTGTTACATTTATTACCTTCTTTGATTTTTCTTTGACGTTTTGTTTTGGCATTCCCATTCGATAACTTTTTGTTAACATAGCAAACCAAAGAGTGTTTTAACTTTTCTTAACTTAAAGTGTTTCAACTATTGATCTGAATCATGCGGTGACATAGGGAAGAATGGAAGGTGTGAAAATAAGAAGAAATTGCAAAAACATCGCAGTATATGCAAGCTTGTTTGAAGTGTACACTCTTAAAAATAAAGGTGCTTCAAAAGGTTCTTCAAGCGATGCCATAGAAGAACCATTTTTGGTTCCACAAAGAACCATTCAGTCAAAGGTTCTTTAAAGAACCATCTCTTTCTTACCTTTTCGTAATCTGAACAACCTTCTTTCGCCACAAAGAACCTTTTGTGAAACAGAAAGATTCTTCAGATGTTAAATGTTCTTTATGGAACCATTCAGACAAAAAGGTTCTTCTATGGCATCGTGAAGCACCTTTATTTTTAAGAGTGTATGCTTGTGTATGTTTATATCTGTATTTCTGTCTGTCATTCTTTCTGTCTGCCTATCTATTGTTATTTATTTCTGTCATTTTATCATTCTGTATGTCTGTTCCATCTTTCTGTTGTTCTGTCTTTTTATTTATCGTTCTATCTATCTATGTTCATCTGTCTGCCATTCTCTGTTGTTCTCAGGGGTGCACATAAGTTTTGTAGTCTGGTTATTTGGTTTGGTGCTCACAGTGCATATAGTGTGACACATTAAATGTAACTATTAAAAATAATAATTAATAATATAAAAAATAGTGTTATTGCACTTTATTTATTTAATAAAATAATAAACATAAAAAACGTAAAAAGTTACATAAAATATAACGTGATGAGATTTTGCCTTCAGCCGAATCTATTTGCTTTGGAGCAAATAATAGATTAATGAGACCAAAGACTGAGACTTGAGAACCAGAATGAACTGTTGTATATATATATATATATATATATATATATATATATATATATATATATATATATATATATATATATATCTATGTGTGTATTATATAATGTAATGAATAAAAATAATAATATATAAAGGTAGTCTGAATTGTTTTTATTAATTACATGATACATGTTAATACATTGAATGTTAGAATTTCAAAATAGTGTGTGTGTGTGTGTGTGTGTGTGTGTGTGTGTGTGTGCGAATTTTCAGCATTTTCAAACCTAAAATCAGCAAGCTTTTATTTTGGTGGGTTGCCAGCAAGTCAGTATATGCACTGTCAGTTTTATAGCTGCTGACTGAAGCGTGTCAGTGAATGTCACAGTTTAAAGGGGTCATATGATGCTGCTAAAAAGAACATTATTTTGTGTATTTGGTGTAATGAAATGTGTTTATGAGGTTTAAGTAAAAAATAACCACATTATTTTCCACATACTGTACATTATTGTTTCTCCTCTATGCCCCACCTTTCTGAAACGCATCGATTTTTACAAAGCTCATCAGTCTGAAAAGCGAGGTGTGCTCTGATTGGCCAGCTATGTTACGAAATGTTACGCCCCTTACCATATTGTGATACCATGTCCGAGACAAAAACATTAAAACCCATTATAAACAAGGCATTCGTTGCATCCAGTGGGGACATAATTACGGATTATAATGACTTATACTGTCTTTTTACGTGTTGCGTTGCATCACGCCGCGTAAACATAAAACCGTGTCTGCATTTGTGATCGGAGAAATGACAAACAACAAGCCCTACTTTACACAGCTCAAAACTCGCGTTTGAATCATCAGTGGCAAATCCTTTAAATATAAAAAATGTACTTACAGGCTGTGAGTCAGAACAGCCGTCACTGTAGTCTACTCTCCCAGGATCAGGAAACAGTCCTCCATAAAATGTGCTGCACACATCTGAATATTTGGGTTGAAGTGTTCTGGAACAGTGTTGTAAATACAACTTAACCACTGATTTCTATAGTCGTGTCCTCTTTTGGAAGACCAAACAAAGTAGTTTCGCTTCATGCATCGTGGGCTCGTTCGCTTGGGTTTCTTCCCACGGGCACTTGGGCTCAAGTTTAGCTAATGACTTGTTTTGAGGAGGATTCAATGGCTCTCTCTTTCCTCTGGTGTTCATATCAAACCTTAGAGGCTGAACATCTGCTAGTATAGTTTAGGAAGTGGACACAAGTGAGAAAATCATGTTTACTGGAAAACGAATCTCCCAAATTATTCCAAACATGCATTTCAGTACTTCAAGCTTACTGTGGGATTTCATCTTAATAATGGTTAAATTACAGAGATTCAGGACTTCAATTAGATTATTGAGTTAAATAATGAGAATCCTCTGTGAGTCACATATCATTCAGTTATAAAGTTTCAAATGTGTAAAATTATTTTATATATAATTTGATGTTTTTTTTAAAAGAAAAAAGTAATTAAAATATCATAAAGATAATATAAAAGAGTAAATAAAATATTAATTTATAAACAGTAAATTAGTAAACATTAAATAGATGCTTTGATTAGTTTCACCTGCCCTTAATCAATTAAGTCATTACCTTCTGTGCACTTATACTCTTGTCTCTGTTGGGGGTCTCGGCAGTTTGTGGATGCGTGAATGTGTAGTGTTGCCCTGTCATTTGGATCATTAAAAGATATTGAACTCATCTTCCTCATTGTGCCTGCCTGTGGATTATTATACACACAGATCCGTGACAGTATGTTTGTGTCATTTTTAGTAGTTTTATTCATGTCTATAGTTTTTATTAATTGTTTTATTTAGTTTTATTTATTTAAATAACTCTAATAAGCTAAATCAAAATGAAAAATGTGGCTTTGGCAACTAGCTGAAATGCAAAAAGTTTTTTTTTTTAAGTTTTGTTTTTATTTCTGTTAAAGTTTACATTAATTCAGCCAACAAAGGTTTAATTGTTTTTTAAAACAGTTTTAGCTAACTATAATAACCTTGTAACAAATACAGTTTAAATTTCAAAATTTATTTTTTTAATATGGAACAAATTTTTTGTTGCAAAAACGTTTGGCAAGCATTGATTTAACGTTTTGTGTTCTGCACAAAATTCAACTGATGTTTTCACAATGTTTATGACTCATTTGTCGCTAATCTAAAAATAAAAGAAAGAGAAGTTACAATATGATACTTAAAATACAATGTGATTCTTTCCAGATGCTGCACTTTGTTATAGATGCACCACTTATTTTGAATCTATCTAACTGTGCTCTTTTGTGATATTTACACATATGATACTTAAAATACAATGTGATTCTTTCCAGATGCTGCACTTTGTTATAGATGCACCACTCGTCACTCATAATTGAACTTTATTCTTTTTTTTCATGCGTATTTAGAATTGAGATGTTTTTGTCCATGATTTTTCTTCCTAATAAACAGTTTCTGAAAATCCAATTTCCTTAAAACCTTTTATTGTTTACCTTCACATCACAGCACTAACCTGACTCAAATGTGTGCTACGGAGAAGAATTACCGAGTGTGTGACGTCCAAATGTTGGATGGAAACCTGTTTTACAGGGTATATGTAAAACACTCTGCCTGCTTACAATCCTGCCGCTAATAGGTCCATTTGGATGCATGTGTTCTGAATCCATCAAACCGTTTCCTGTGCTGTTCAAAACACGAGGCAACCTCTGGAGAGAAAGAGGCTATGCTTGGAATCGCATATTAACATACCAGTTAATAATTCTGCTGTATATAATGTGCAGTGTATGCTAATTTTATGTATGTAGAGCAGTGTTATGTTAGCATCATTGATACACTATTGGAGTTATTATTATTAATTTGTCTGTATAGTTTTTATCACGTTTTAGTTTAGTTGTTTTTTAGTTTTAGTTATTTCAGTTCTTGAACTTAAACTAAATGATAATAGGAATGTTGCCTTGGCAACTGAAATAAGCTGAAATGTATTTTATTTCAGTTAATGTTTATTCTATTTAAGGTAATGACTTTTTGGTTTTAGCTTTAGTAAACTTGACCACACACTTTATTGGCAAAATATCCAGTATCTCGCAAAGCAATGCGCACAACTTAATCTGCTATTTACGGTTTGTTTAACCGACTAGAAAAAGTCAGCTGTGATTTCTATCTTTTTTGTTTGTCAAAATTCAAAGTCCATTGTTTTTTGAATGTTGCATTGTGTTTGTTTAATTTAAGCTTTTATATGGGATATTATATATATATATATATATATACAGGTGCATCTCAATAAATTAGAATGTCGTGGAAAAGTTCATTTATTTCAGCAATTCAACTCAAATTGTGAAACTGAAGTAGTTAAAGTTTTTGGTTCTTTTAACTGTGATTATTTTGGCTCAAATTGAACAAAAACCCACCAATTCACCATCTCAACAAATTAGAATATGGTGACATGCCAATCAGCTAATCAACTCAAAACACCTGCAAAGGTTTCCTGAGCCTTCAAAATGGTCTCTCAGTTTGGTTCACTAGGCTTACACAATCATGGGGAAGACTGCTGATCTGACAGTTGTCCAGAAGACAATCATTGACACCCTTCACAAGGAGGGTAAGCCACAAACATGCATTGCCAAAGATGCTGGCTGTTCACAGAGTGCTGTACCCAAGCATGTTAACAGAAAGTTGAGTGGAAGGAAAAAGTGTGGAAGAAAAAGATGCACAA
>NW_015506311.1:0-840 GCF_001515645.1 Sinocyclocheilus grahami | reverse complement strand
TTTTTTATTGGTCTTATGAAGTATTATAATTTGTTGAGATAGTGAATTGGTGGGTTTTTGTTAAATGTGAGCCAAAATCATCACAATTAAAAGAACCAAAGACTTAAACTACTTCAGTCTGTGTGCACTGAATTTATTTAATACACAAGTTTCACAATTTGAGTTGAATTACTGAAATAAATTAACTTTTCCACGACATTCTAATTTATTGAGATGCACCTGTATATATATATATAATAATTTCCCCATACAATAAAAGTCCAGTGTATGGAAGCTTGAAACTGTCACAGAATAAAAAAATAAATAAATAAGTAAATTGCGATATATAAATAGAATTGCGAGATATAAACTTGCAAGTTAAAATTGTGCAACTTTTTTCTTAGAATTGTAAGATATTAACTTGAGATATAAACTGTGAGATTTAAACTCACAATTCTGAGAAAAAAATTTAATTGTGGAATAAAAACTCACATTTACATGAACTGAGATCTAAAATCAAAATTGAAAGTTCATATCTCGCAATTTTGAGGAGAAAAAAAAATCTGATTTTGAGACTCAGAATTGCAAGAAAAAAGAAAAAGAAAATCATCATTAACTTTCAAAGTATGTGCCACACAAGAACTGCCATTTTTATGTTTTTTTTCTTTTTGTTTTTGTTTTGTTGTAATGATTTTTTAAAAATAACCTAAATATTTTTTTTATTATATTTTTATTATTATATGGAACGTTTTTTAGTTTTTTTGTGATTTCTGGATCCCACTCATATGCACCATAATTAGATCATGTGACAAATAATGTGGCACAGCTATCATAGAATAATTTATAGAATTAAAAAAAAAA
>NW_015506310.1:350684-352315 GCF_001515645.1 Sinocyclocheilus grahami | reverse complement strand
TATATCTCAGATGAGGATTGGTTTCCAATACTAACAACATACCTTATATTCATGAGATATGAACGAAACCACTGCAACACCGTCCCCTGAAGGCCAACACAAGTTTCAAGACATGATAGAAGTGTATTATGATCAATTAAATCAAAAGCAGAACTGAGGTCTAACAGAACCAAAGCTATATAGACGGCCCAGAGTCAGTAATTAGCATAGTATCATTCAAAACTCTTAAAAGAGCTGACTCAGTACTGTAACAATTTAAAACCAGACTGAAAATTCAGAGATTGAATTGATAGTCAAATAAGACTGTAGTTGATTTAGAACCACTTTCTCTAAAATTTTGGAAAGAAAAGTCAAGTTTGAAATGGGATGAAAGTTAGCCAGTAATGTGGGATCCAAACTTGTTTTTTTAAGATGAGGCTGCACAGTGGCAAGTTTAAAGTCGCCAGGTACAGTGCCAGTATAGAGGCATTTGTTAATAACAGACAACAGGTCAGGGCCAACAGACTCAATAATTTGTCCAAGGAAACGTGAAGGAATTACATCCTGGGGACACGTAGTAGGTTTTAGAGTAGACATAATCTCAATCAGAGTATTTAAGTTTACAGGCTCAAAGACAGACCAATAATACACACTAAACATGTCTGTCAAAACGATCTCAAAGGAGGCTTTTATTAAGCAAATCAAGGAGTGAATTACTCATCCACTGTTTAAAAAAAATACTTTAGCTGGGTTTCCACAGGCAGGGTCACAATTATCTACAGTGTATGAAGCTAATGGTTTTTGGGTTAAGGTTCATAATGTAGAACATTTTTAACATTGTATGCTGTATGTGCATAGGTAGCTGGCAAACAAGGAATACAGCTGTTAAGCTAATAGTCACATTTAGCCGAGTAAGATCATGATTGAGAAATGTTGGATACTGCTGGAAATGCTGCTATGGGGTATCCCGTTTATTATTTTAGGATTTTTTTGTTTGCCCCATTGAAGCATTTCTATTAATATAACTGATTAAGTATTCAAACTCATTCCATATCAGCAGAATAGTGTGGTACAGAAAGTCTATGTCCATAGAAAAGGTTCTGAATGAGATTTTTAATAACTAGGTTGGCTTGTACACTATATTGCCAAAAGTATTCGGACACCCTTCAAATGAACAGGTTTGACTACTTTAGCAATTTCCATGAGTACAAATCTTAATGTTTAAGCATATAATGCTATTCTAGAGAAATGCGTGCTTCTAATTTTATACTAACAGTTTGAACAGGACCCTTTTCTATTCTAACACGACAATGCCTCTGTGTATAAGACAAGGTTTAAAAAAAATATATAAAAAAAAGATTGATTCAGTCAGTGTGGAAGAACTTGACTGGTCTGCAGAAAGCCAAGTCCTAATCCCAGCTGAACACCTCTGGTGTGACTTTAAATGCAGACCATGAGCCAAAAAACTCATCACCAAACACGAATGACTTGTGCATATGCGTACAATCATTTTAGACACTTCCAAATCTGTGGCAACAAAGATGGAAATACAATTTTTAATTAAATGAATTATGTTCCCATCTTTGTTCCCACAGTGTCCCAATACATTTGTCCATATGTCACAAGTCATTGGTGTTTGGTGATGAGTTTTT
>NW_015506310.1:346631-350003 GCF_001515645.1 Sinocyclocheilus grahami | reverse complement strand
GAGTAAGATCATGATTGAGAAATGTTGGATACTGCTGGAAATGCTGCTATGGGGTATCCCGTTTATTATTTTAGGATTTTTTTGTTTGCCCCATTGAAGCATTTCTATTAATATAACTGATTAAGTATTCAAACTCATTCCATATCAGCAGAATAGTGTGGTACAGAAAGTCTATGTCCATAGAAAAGGTTCTGAATGAATCATGTTACTGATACCTAATTGTCAAAAGCAATAGCAAAAGTAATAGGTCGGTATTATTAAATTGCAGACAAAGATTTTGAATAACTAGGTTGGCTTGTACACTATATTGCCAAAAGTATTGGGACACCCCCTTCAAATGAACAGGTTTGACTACTTTAGCAATTTCCATGAGTACAAATCTTAATGTTTAAGCATATAATGCTATTCTAGAGAAATGCGTGCTTCTAATTTTATACTAACAGTTTGAACAGGACCCTTTTCTATTCTAACACGACAATGCCTCTGTGTATAAGACAAGGTTTAAAAAAAATATATAAAAAAAAGATTGATTCAGTCAGTGTGGAAGAACTTGACTGGTCTGCAGAAAGCCAAGTCCTAATCCCAGCTGAACACCTCTGGTGTGACTTTAAATGCAGACCATGAGCCAAAAAACTCATCACCAAACACGAATGACTTGTGCATATGCGTACAATCATTTTAGACACTTCCAAATCTGTGGCAACAAAGATGGAAATACAATTTTTAATTAAATGAATTATGTTCCCATCTTTGTTCCCACAGTGTCCCAATACATTTGTCCATATGTCACAAGTCATTGGTGTTTGGTGATGAGTTTTTTGGCTCATGGTCTGCATTTAAAGTCACACCAGAGGTGTTCAGCTGGGATTAGGACTTGGCTTTATGCAGACCAATCAAGTTCTTCCACACTGACTCCATCAATCTTTTTAAAAAAAATTTTAACCTTGCCTTATACACAGAAGCATTGTTGTGTGAATAGAAAAGGGTCCTGTTCAAACTATTGGTATAAAATTAGAAGCACACAATTCCCTAAAATATAATTATATGCTTAAACAGTGGTCTTCACTATTTTTTTCATGAGAGCCGCTCTGATAGGACAAAGTCAATCGGAGAGCCACTTTTACCGCAAAGTATCAAAAGTTACATCCAGTCATAAATAGCATGTCTGCTTATCAATCTGTCATCCCTGAACATACAATATGCAATGCAATGCTATACAAAAAGGGGGGGGGGGCATTCTTTATCATTTACCAGTCAAATACACTGAACAAAATTATAAACACTTTTGTTTTTGCCCCCATTTTTCATGAGCTGAACTCAAAGATCTAAGACTTTTTCTATGTACACAATAGGATGGACGTAAGGGCAGAGTAAGTTTAAATATCTTTTCTAGGCTATATTACATCTTGTAATGCCCCTGTGTTAGATATATATATATATATATACAGTATATAAATTATTTGTAATAGAGCAGACACTGTCTGACCATGTCTACATGGGCTATGCGAAAAAGGGACCGTTGCAAATCATTTGAATATTGTGTCAGTACAGTTCGTCATAAATAGAACGAGGCATCAGTTTACATGCCACATGCATCACGCTGCAGCCAGTGTAGACATCCAGTGTAGACAGAACATCACGGATTAAAATGGACTTTGTCTTTTGTCACGTCGTGCCCGGTGTAGACACGGTGTGAAGTACTTCACCTTAGTTTTTCATGTGATGCTATGTCAGAACATAGGATCAGCATATTTTAAACATTCTTACATTTGTAATCCCACAGTCACAGCCCTAACAGTTAACACCCGAGCAAGCTGCTCCAACAGTTTGGTGAAGTGAGGGGCTGCTTCAGAGTAGTAATTAGACTGAGTAGGAGCTGAGTAAAGCGGTTAATTTCTCCTAATGTCTTCTTGCTCTTCCTACACTTTCATCCAGTGTCCAGGTTTACCACAGTAATGACAACTGCCCTCCCTCTTAGGAGTTTTACGTTTCTGTCGGTTATCTATTCTCCTTAATAATAATGTTGGTTATTGACCTGCAATGCTGCTGCAATCTTTGATGTTAAAGCCAGAGTAGAGTCTCTTTCCCAAGTAGCCAACCTGTCCAAGTTGTTTTGCAGGCTTCCAGTGGACCATGTAAGATCTAAGAATGGCATGGCAGATCTGTACTCTGATAAAAGGCCATCAAACCATGTTCGAACTAGTGGTCCTTTATGATCCAGTACCTTCTCTGGAGTGTCAGTTATTCCACTGTATGCTACAGCTGACTGACAAAAACTTTCAGTGTACTCAGTTTCATCCTTCTGCTGTACACAACTAGTGACCTTTGACCAATACACTTTTGGTCCAACAATGTTCTTTAACACTCTCAGAACTCCCTCTCTCAATTCATCTTTGCTGGCATGTTGAAACTCAGAATTATTTACAGCACTTTCAAAAATCCCTGAATTCGGACTCGGTCAAGATTTGGGATATTAGCTGGGTGACTTCAGCAAGAGATATGTCGTAGAGACGCATTTTGCTGATCAATGCTCTTCTAAATTCAGACAAATTTGTGCGTGCTGAGGGTAAGCTCTGGGATAGTCTCTATATCTTTAGGTCCTATATAGCGCTTTGGCAACAATTTGTACTTGGACAACAGAAAAGTTGGGCGGAACACTTTCAATTCCCGGAGATCTTCTCCTAGCGCCACATACCTTCACTGAATGGTACAGGCACATCAGTTACTGATTGGATGGCTACATAGGTTTCAAAGAAAGCTTGCAAGTCAGGATAATTATCAGGCCGACGAACTTCCACATCAGTTTTTGCTGCAGCTTCGTTGCGGTTCAATTTCTTAGTCAAAGAGGATACTCTAGTATGGAGCTCTCCGTTCTGTTCCTCTAGCTCCGAGTTATGCTGAGACTGTTGTGTAGCTAGCGCTAAACCAAATGCTCTGGGGCAGCAGATAATGCCTTTCACATTGTTCTTGCGAATACATGCTCCTAGTACCTTTTTACACTCATCTACAGACCAAGTCTTGTCTGGATGGATTTCATATTTCTGAGTTAGTTCTTGTCTAACTTTCTCAGTGACTTAGGCTCATTTGCACTCCTAACAGTGATTTGAATTCGCTATCTGACCACAAAGGAGTCGCGAGACCACCTTTTTCCCAGTTGTGGGGATAGTCTAGCATTATTTCCAAACATTGAGAGTTTCTTTGTTACCACGCAATCAAAACGTCTCTGATCAACAGAGGGTACGCTTGTTAACGCAGATCAACTATTGTTAACCTTCCTTGGCAAAGCACAGGATGGCACAAATTACTAGCACTTTACGCTAAACTTCCCTGCTGAACCCGAGGGTAACCAATTCTCCTCTGCCGACACGGTTT
>NW_015506310.1:342742-346570 GCF_001515645.1 Sinocyclocheilus grahami | reverse complement strand
AAAAAAAAGTCAGACCTTTCAGAACAGCTCAGTGAAACTCCGAATCAGCTGTCAGTGTCACAGAAACTCTAGGGTTGGAGGTCCCCAAGCAGGGTTGGGCAGCCTGGGCATCCCAGTCTGATTTCAGCGGTTGTTCCCACCAGGTTTGAGAATCTCCAGTCTCAGTTCACACCATTCCTCAATCAGTTCCCTCTGTCTGGAAATGCACTCACTAAAATAAAGACATGGAAAGCAGTCTTGGTTAGATCATGAACTGTAATTTGCTTAAAATTACACATAATTGAGCACAGGGGCCTGTGATCCGACCTGTAATCTTCCTGCATCGGAGAAACCAGCTCAGAGAAATCTTCAACATGTGCCTCGAGAGTGTTCAGCTTTCTCCTTCCTCAACTGCTGCCGAAGTGCCTCTATATAAACACTGCAGTTGGGCCTTTACATACAAACACAAAACAGCTATATTGATGCAAAAACCTCAGTGTTAGGCAAACAAAAACCATGCAGCAACAAAAAATAAATAAAATAAAAAAAAAGGTACACACACAGATTTGTGTCCCAAGTGGATGAAAAACAAATAAATGTTCAAATAAGTCTTGTGCACTTAGTTACGGCTGATTAGAACAAAAACTAAAATTACCATGCGACTTATGGTGCAAGGTCCCAGATCTCACCTCAAACATTATCGAGCAGCAGTCTCTTTCTCCTCTTCCTCAGCATCCACAATGGTGTTCTCCAGCCAGTTGATTTGAGGAAACTGATGTGCCGTGTCAGATAGTCTTTGCTCATAGGTTTTTGTTAATTTCCTAGATCTGAGATGGGTGCAAGTGACCAGTACGGATGAAGCCTTAAAAGGGGATGAAAATGGGCAAAAGGAACCAGCGCATCTCCAACACTAAACTCAACCTAACCTGGAACCCAAGCTCTCCAGCAGGAGGTACTCTATACAAATTCTGTAACTTCCCGTTTATCCATTTTAACACAGTGGGTGTTGTATGCACATGTTATTCCGACTTCATGTCCTCTTTGCCTGATTTTTAGCCACAGTATTTTCTGTCCAGGTCCTGAAGGTGGAAGATGTGGGAAAACCCAGAGTGGAGTCAGTCAGCAAGTGAGTCTGTGAACACTGATTTGACCTCTCCGCAGGTTGTTAGTGTTGGGTTTCAGAATGGTTTGTTAAAGTATTTACTCTGGTTCAAGGTTGGCACTGTGATCTGGCTGGATTGGAGCCCGGTGCGAAACAATAAAAGGTGAACGTCTCAAAGAGGCTGGAAACATCAACACATCTCTACTCATCCTGGGAAAGCGCATCAATGCACTCAGAAATAACCAGCAGGCCAGGTTTAGTTTAGTTAGTTCTGACGTCAGAACATATGCATACAACACCCACTGCGTTAAAATGGATAAACAGGAAGTTACAGAAATTGTGTAGAGTACCTCCTGCTGGAGAGCTTGGGTTCCAGTTTAGTTCGGGATGCGCTGGTTCCTTTTGCCCAGTTTCATCACTTTTAAGGCTTCATCAGCACTGCTCACCTGTACCCATCTCAGATCTAATAATTAAAATAAATAAAAGTTATGAGCAAAGACAATCTGACACCGCACATCAGTTTCCTCGAATCAGCTGACTGAAATGCTATTATAGTTATCGAATAAAGAAATATTGCAATGTGTCAGTGTAATCTCCTCTCGCTCAAACAGCATATGGTTTTAGCAACACCAAGGTCATGGGTTTGAATCTCAGGGAACACATGAACTGATAAAATGCATAACTTGAACGGAATGGAAGTCACTTTGGATAAAATCATCTGTCAAATGCATACATAAAGGAGAAATGTATATGAAAATTTAATGACAGAAATTGTAAATTACAGAACAAATTCTCCTTTACCTTTGATGAATGAGTTCCCTTTGACGTCCTGACACAGACGGAGGTTGGTTCTCTGTGAAGCATTGTCTGAATGCTGTTCTAGCAAGTTGTGGAGGTTCTCATTGTAGATTTCAAAAATGAGACCCAAATTGAAAACCTGGTGTACATCCATCACTGCAGAGCTTATATCACAAAGTGGAATCATCTAACAGGGAACCAGAAAGTTAAGCATCAGCCAGACAAACAACAGACTGCCAAACACCCCCCAACCATTACCTTCAAGATCAGACGTCGAGCTATGGCAAGACGTACTCTGTGCATCAGTCTAAAGAGAAGATCAAAAAAAAATTTTTTTATTTATTTATTTTTTTTTTAAGTGAAACACTCCTGAAAAACAGTGGTTGTTTAACACTGACATTACAGTACCTCTTTAAAAAGCTCACATCTGGGTTTTTAAAAAGGCACATCTGGGTGAAGACGAGACCATCCAGACTACTGAAGATCATGTTGAGGGAACAAGGCAAGATGCCTGGATGAGTCTCTGGACCAATACAATAAAACACAATCAGGACAAAGCTTGAATAAGAATTTTGCAAAAATAAATCACTTTTTAAAGTTGGCACAATATGGAAATTCATGCTTTGGGTTTTGTAAGTGCATCTTAATGATCTAGAGAACAAATCATTGATGCATGCGTTTATACATTTGACCTTGTAAGTATTCATCAAAATGTCAGACATTCAGATCCGCCTCCATTCAATTAACAACCAATGGCCAGAACCATTGGATAGAAAGGATAGTCCCTGCCCTTTTTATTTTTGATGCAACTCTTAAACAAATTCAACGTTACTTCTGTTTGCTTCTTCTGCGTTCACACAGACTCTATTTTACATGGTTGGTCTGATCAAAACGGACCTTAATTTACTGACCCTACTTCCCATTCCTGACCTTTGGGAAACTCATTCAGGGCACGATACTTCAATACTTTCATTCAAATACCTTTTTTTCCTCAATTTTAACTTGCTCAAATTAAAATGTGTTTGAGCATTAACACTGACAAGCGCCATTGACAATATTTGTGACATTGTCAATTACAACAGAAACTTGAGTCCATCAATACAACAAAATATACAAAACTTAAATAAAATAGTTTGCAGGTCTTCCTAGCATTGGTGACGCCGTTCATTAAGATCAGAGAAATTTGACCATCTAGCACATCCTTCTCAAGACCCTTCACTGTGCCATCAAACATCTCCTTCGGTGTAGCTTCTGGACCATAAACCTAATACCACAATGTTAATATCATCTTGTGAATAATCTGTTATACAAGACCAAGTTATGAGCATGACTCAAGAGAGCACAACATTTGACCTCAAACATAATTTCCAAAGACAAACGTGAAGATTCTTCAGCGTGGTCAAATAGGGAAAACTACTGCCTCACATGATCAGTCACAATCTAGACCAGGAAGGAATCCTCAAATCTGGCCCACAAGATCCATTTTCCTGCAGAGTTCAGCTCTAACCCCAATCAAACACACCCGAGCATGCTAATCAATGTCTTCCAGATCATTAGAAAAAATCACAGGTAGCTGAATTTGATCAGGGTTGGAGCTAAACTCTGCAACACATTGGCCCTCCAGGGCAAGATTTGAGGAACCCTGCTCTAGACTGTGTGCTGAAGGGTCCGCTTGTCTGAGAGAACTGGAAACATTGTGCTGTAACTGGCCAGACAGTAAGAGATTATTGTGGAGCAGCCAAAAGTCTTTGGAGGCTGAATGGCCACAAAGTCCTTAAACACAGACTAACTTTATTAGAATGGAGTATTCATTTTATAAAAATGGTCTTATCCAAAGATACACCCTCAAGTTCCTTCTCCAGGTCAGGTGGATCCTTCACAAGAAACATCAAGAATCAGAACATTTCTAATGATTTCATAAATCACAAACAACAAGTCACACAGGGTCC
>NW_015506310.1:342373-342579 GCF_001515645.1 Sinocyclocheilus grahami | reverse complement strand
GGGGAATAAGTAGGGCAGGTAATGAGGAACAACAGGTGGGACAACTGAACCAATAAACAGATAACAAGGTGGGTGTTGTTAACAAAGACTGGAGAGCAAATGGTACCAACAAAAACAATACAAGCCATGTGCTCACCAACAGACCTAAGGGTGCCTTCTGGTGGCTGTCTGACTCCATCATATTGCTCTAAGACAGGGGTAGGCAA
>NW_015506310.1:335345-340688 GCF_001515645.1 Sinocyclocheilus grahami | reverse complement strand
ATTTCGAAGTGTTTATATCCAAACAAACAATATTCGTAGATTCTCTCTACCCCTGTATTGTTCTGCACATGCACAGCGTCATGCAGCTGCGGAGACTCTGATCGGAGGTGCCGGCGCCGCTGCTTCCGTGGCTTGCTGTTTGGATAGGCTATTAATGTCGCATTGATTTAAATATATATATTTTTTTTTTTTAAAGTTTAATTACAGAGACAAACATCCTACTATTTAATTCGCCATCTCGCTTGCAATATCAATTGCGTATTTTGAAATTAAAATCCAATATTCTTCTTTCCCTATACTTTGACATTTCATTATAACGTGTTCCACAGTTTCCTCTTGATTACAATGTTCACATTTTCCTGCCTGATATTTCCCTATTTTATTCAAGTTACTGTTAAGTGCTGTATGACCCCATAGGACGATTTTAAGGGCCCACACACTTTTGGGGCCCCCAGAGATCTGTTTTATTAGCAGTAACAGTACTAGTAGTATTGCAATGGAAATTATAAATGTATCTACCAAAGATTTACAAATAAAACGAAATTACGGCTTTACCCCCCATTTACTGCATGGTTCCGTCCCGTCCTACTACGCAGCCTAGAGTCACTGAGTGAGACCAGACAGTAGCCAGATCAGATGGTAAACTGTCAAATTAGAGATGTCTTCGAGTTCGACGAAGATGTAAGTCCGGTCATCAAAAGATCTAAATATTTGTGGATTGGAAACAAATGGAAAATTGACAAGCTTTTGCTGCAATTATATGGATCTTTTGGCCGACAGGTCTTTGAGCCAGTCACGTGACTGAAAACTATGAATTGTAGCCTCTAATGCTCAACATCATTGGTTCGAAGCGCTGTCAATGCTTTGTAAAGCCTTTTTATCATGCCAGTAAAGTTACTGGTATCTCAATTTACCAGTTGCTGATTGCGATGCAGATTTTTTTCAAATAGGAAACACATCTCAACCACAGAACATCTATGTTCATGGTATGTAAACACTCAATTCTATGTTTTAAAATATTGCCCTGGTCACACTGAGCCAACATTTATTCTGATGACTTTCGTGTAACTGATCACGCTGTAGCTAGTATGAGTAGCCTAACAAAATGCTTTCTCTGTCAAGATTTAATAAATCTGACACTTCAAATCAACATTTAAATTTCAACTTTTACTAAATGTAGTCTTTAATAATGTCTGAAAATATATCAATGAATAACCTGATACAAGTAACGTGCTTCATGTCTTAAAGCCTATGTTTTAAAATATTGCCCTGGTCACACTGAGCCAACATTTATTCTGATGACTTTCGTGTAACTGATCACGCTGTAGCTAGTATGAGTAGCCTAACAAAATGCTTTCTCTGTCCAGATTTAATAAAACTGACACTTCAAATCAACATTTAAATTTCAACTTTTACTAAATGTAGTCTTTAATAATGTCTGAAAATATATCAATGAATAACCTGATACAAGTAACGTGCTTTATGTCTTAAAGCTGCAATAGGTGATTGTCTTCAGAATTTTTTTTTTTGTTATGCTGGTTGAAAGTCACATCCCGATAGCAATCAATAAGTTAAGTAGTCTACATGTATTTATCTGTATTTATATATTCTGTGGAAGGCATAGCTATATTCTGTGGAAGGCATAGCTCTAATGGCGTTTTAACGTTCTAACATTTTAATTGGCTTTCCTACCTGTCTGTCAACATAAGTATTTGCATACTTCTACACACCCGGTTTGCGCAGACAGGATACGTCATCAGCACATTCACAAACACTGTGCAGACAGAGCGAGAATGGCAGACAAACATCAACAACCCGATCTTCCTTCCTCATATTGTAGTACTTTTACTAACGGTACTATAAAGTTTTCTCACCGGTGAATGACACATGATGTAGCCCAGCAGTTCCCAATTCCAGTCCTCGCGCCCCCGCGCTCTGCATATTTTGCATGTCTTGCTTAGTTAACACACCCGATTCAGATAACCAGCTCGTTAGAAGTGAGCTACGTGCATGAACTGTGTTCCGATCGATATGATCCCTACACAGTGTTCATTGCTCCCAACTCCCTGAGCAGGAGAAATCCGTTGAAGTTTACTTAACTTCTCATTCACGGATTTGCGCTGCAACAGCGTCTGGATGCGAGGGTGCGAGTACTGGAATTGGGAACCGCTGATGTAGCCTATTGTAATGTTGTCTCTGGTATTCTGGTCTGTGAGCGTATTGCGTTCAGGGGGCGTGACTTTGGATGGCGATTGCAGGGAGGGTGGGACGTTCGCTTTCAGTGCTATCAGGTTAGCATTTTCCAAGATCTCCTACTGCACCTTAAAGAGATAGTTCACCCAAAAATGAAAATGTTATGTTTATCTGCTTACCCCCAGGGCATCCAAGATGTAGGTGACTTTGTTTCCTCAGTAGAACACAAATTATGATTTTTAAGTCCAGCCGTTGCAGTCTATCAGTCGTATAATGCATGGCAATGGTAACAAAATCTATGAGAGTAAAAAAAATATGCACAGACAAATCCAAATTAAACCCTGCGGCTCGTGACGACACATTGATGTCCTAAGACACGAAACGATCGGTTTGTGCGAGAAACCGAACAGTATTTATATAATTTTTTACCTCTAATACAACACTATATCCAACTTCCTTGAGCGCGCACACGGCATCCGATGCGTGAGGTGTGTACGCACTCTTGCGTAGTTTATGCAAGTGCCGGAAGTGATCTTTCGCGCGTATATGTCACTCATTGGTTACACAGTGCACAGTCATTGTAGGTACGATGGCTAATCAAAATGGTACTTACTTGCGCTTATCCAGATTGTTCAAACCGACTTAAAACTAAAAGATTACGTTCTCTCGCGCGAACTCATTCGGGAGTGGTGACTTTCCACGTATTCCCAACTTCTGAGCCTGCTCGCCTGAAGTTATGGTTGATTGCTCTTCAGCTGGATATCAACACACTCATTAACGTAAACTACGCCAGAACGCGTACACACCTCACGCATCGGATGCCGTGCACGCGCTCAAGGAAGTTGGACATAGTGTTGTATTAGAGGTAAAAATTCTATAAATACTGTACGGTTTCTCGCACAAACTGATCGTTTTGTGTCTTAGGACATCAATGTGTCGTCACGAGCTGCAGGGCTTAATTTGGATTTGTCTGTGCATGTTTTTTTTACTCTCATAGATTTTGTTACCATTGCCATGCATTATACGACTGATAGACTACAACGGCTGGACTTAAAAATCATAATTTGTGTTCTACTGAAGAAACAAAGTCACCTACATCTTGGATGCCCTGGGGGTAAGCAGATAAACATAACATTTTCATTTTTGGGTGAACTATTGGGTGTTTTTTTTACTTTAAACTGCATAAACACATTGCATTACACCAAATACACAATAAACTTCTTTTTAGTAACGTCATATGAGCCCTTTAATATCGCTTATCAATTTGAGCCCGATTGAGAAGCAGAGGATATTATTGAAGAGGATCTTGCAGAATCTGTGCAAGCACGGCTTTTAATGGTAGGCCTATGTTTTTTGTTTGTTGTTGTCTCATACTTTTAGATATGCTGTTATTTGTAAATGCTACTGCTTATGTTAGCTTTTAATATACAGTTTTATCCTGATTAAAGCTTTAATACAGTACGGCAACTGCACGCGTGTCCATGTTTATCACTTCTCATAGCTATGTGAAAATAAGTGTATAATTGGAACAGTTCATTGTTGGAGCTGAGCTGAATGAGACAGAGAGAGAGAGAGAGAGAGAGAGATACAGAGCATGTGCAGAGCAGGGGGATGCAAGGAACAGTATTAAGAACCGCTGATTTATATATGAATAGATTTTTACGTGCACCCCTAGTTTTCTCTTCCTCTTCTCTAAAGCAGCACAGCATGGCCTTGCCCCCTTTGCTGCCTTTTCCCGAGGGCGGGGTTTATCTGGGTTTGTTACATCACGAACCTGGGAAGTAACTCATTGTAGTCCCTACCATCCGTTTTTGTAGGCATTAAACTGCCAGAATTTTAAAAGATGTTATCTCCGTTTGCATTGAATTTTCAGCTTCGTAACTTTGCAGATATTATTTATGCATAACAAACAGCAACATTACACACTAACTAACGTTAAAAAAGTGAAATCGCAATCAACCACCCCTTTAAATTCTCAACCTTGAGAGCATCTTTTGGTAAACCAAAGGTTTCTCAGTAAGTTTGTTTTAACTCTGTGCCAGGATATGTGACCCATCGCTGTTCTGTGCTTTAAGGTTTGGGAGGGATCAGAGAAGCTTTCCTTTGGCATTGTGTACCACCAAGTGAAGAAAAACAACGCTTCACAAGTCCTGAAGTCCCTAAAACTATTGCTCTGTCTGCTGCATTCCCCATGTTTGCAGATTGGAACAATTCAAAAGACATTAATCTTATTAACAGTAATTAATCTTAACAGTAATCTTATTAAGTAAAGAGAACAGTTTTCAGATCATTGCTCAATGTAGTCAGTATATGCAAGCATTATTTTATCATGACGACTAAGTGATATTTTAAGATCATCGAGTCAATTAAACAGCATGTGCAGGGAATCTCTGTAAGTGCATGATGTATACACATTCAGAAACTGGTTTGTTAATTTTCTCTTTATTGATTCTTTTGACATATAATCATTATTTGACATATATAATAATATTCTCTGACATATAATCAACTAAACTAATCACATTAACATCCGTGAGGCAATATGGTTGATAACGTATGTGACAAAATTAATGTCATTTAACACAATCATTTTAATTTTGGCAGGGCAATGGGACTAGATTTGAACGTTCTTTTTAAATTACATAGAGCGCCCAACATATCCAAATTACATTTTTTTCAGCCACAATTATGATATGTGCTAGATCTCATTATCAAACATTTTATTCAGAGAAGCTCAGATATAGTGATAATTTATGCACAAATTAGGCTACACACAGTCAAATGCATGCATATGGCTGGTTTCCACATGTTGTTGTAAGTGTCGGCACATTCAGACATGGCCGTTTGTTTGTTTTTGTTAAAATGACAAATTTTCAGTTCACTAAAACTGACTAAAACTACGGTGGCCGTGAAGTGCAAAGCAAATCACAATTCTGAAAACAAAATAACAAATTACAAACGCAAATGCAAGTCTAAAAAACAAAATAACAATTCAGAAAGCACAACAATAATTCAGAAAACATTATAACAAGTCAGAAAACACAATGACAAATTCGAAAACAAAATAAATCAGACAAAGCGGAAAAGGTAGGTATAGTTTGAGACAGCGTCATTGGTTTGGGATTACTCACCGCTGACTGGATGAGACAT
>NW_015506310.1:318908-335121 GCF_001515645.1 Sinocyclocheilus grahami | reverse complement strand
CAAACAGCAACATTACACACTAACTAACGTTAAAAAAGTGAAATCGCAATCAACCACCCCTTTAAATTCTCAACCTTGAGAGCATCTTTTGGTAAACCAAAGGTTTCTCAGTAAGTTTGTTTTAACTCTGTGCCAGGATATGTGACCCATCGCTGTTCTGTGCTTTAAGGTTTGGGAGGGATCAGAGAAGCTTTCCTTTGGCATTGTGTACCACCAAGTGAAGAAAAACAACGCTTCACAAGTCCTGAAGTCCCTAAAACTATTGCTCTGTCTGCTGCATTCCCCATGTTTGCAGATTGGAACAATTCAAAAGACATTAATCTTATTAACAGTAATTAATCTTAACAGTAATCTTATTAAGTAAAGAGAACAGTTTTCAGATCATTGCTCAATGTAGTCAGTATATGCAAGCATTATTTTATCATGACGACTAAGTGATATTTTAAGATCATCGAGTCAATTAAACAGCATGTGCAGGGAATCTCTGTAAGTGCATGATGTATACACATTCAGAAACTGGTTTGTTAATTTTCTCTTTATTGATTCTTTTGACATATAATCATTATTTGACATATATAATAATATTCTCTGACATATAATCAACTAAACTAATCACATTAACATCCGTGAGGCAATATGGTTGATAACGTATGTGACAAAATTAATGTCATTTAACACAATCATTTTAATTTTGGCAGGGCAATGGGACTAGATTTGAACGTTCTTTTTAAATTACATAGAGCGCCCAACATATCCAAATTACATTTTTTTCAGCCACAATTATGATATGTGCTAGATCTCATTATCAAACATTTTATTCAGAGAAGCTCAGATATAGTGATAATTTATGCACAAATTAGGCTACACACAGTCAAATGCATGCATATGGCTGGTTTCCACATGTTGTTGTAAGTGTCGGCACATTCAGACATGGCCGTTTGTTTGTTTTTGTTAAAATGACAAATTTTCAGTTCACTAAAACTGACTAAAACTACGGTGGCCGTGAAGTGCAAAGCAAATCACAATTCTGAAAACAAAATAACAAATTACAAACGCAAATGCAAGTCTAAAAAACTAAATAACAATTCAGAAAGCACAACAATAATTCAGAAAACATTATAACAAGTCAGAAAACACAATGACAAATTCGAAAACAAAATAACAAGTCAGAAAACACAGACAAATCAGACAAACCGGAAGAGGTAGGTATAGTTTGAGATAGCGCCATTGGTTTGGGATTACTCACCGCTGACTGGACGAGACATCTGTCAATCAACGTATACCAGGAAGAACCAGCCGAAGAACAGCAGAGTCGTGGTAGAAATTTCGGAGATGGTATTAAAGTAGCTCAGTTTAAATGTTTTGTATGAGTTGTCCTTACACATGTACTATGTGTCTATTTACATTTAGTTAAAAGTGGCTATAAAATATTAGCTCCAGTGGCGCAGATGGATAAATGCATGCCTTTGGCTTTTTGATGCGATCGACCAGGGTTCGATCCCACCTTTTGCCGAACTTTTTTCCCCTCCCTTTTCAAATCTCGTATTAGCAAATAGCAGTAGTTTTAGCAATATGCTATTTACTCTAAGTGCAAATACCTATTTACACTATGTTAAAATAGCAGGATTTCTACTATCAAGTATACTACTTGTTGCAAATAGTGGCAATTATCTGCACTTCAGTATTGTAGTACATTATAAAACAGTATGCAATAATAACGTATTGAGTGTAAATTATAAATTAAATTTTTAAATGGATGCCACCTTATTGGTACAATAAAACCCTCCCTACACCTACTCTAACCCTACCCGATACTTTATTTTCAACTTTTTGATTATTTCCTTAATTTTTATTGAAAATAAATGCATTTACGATGTGATACGAGATTTGAAAAGTGAGGAAAAAAAGTTCGGCAAAAGGTGGGATCGAACCCGGGTCGATCGCGTCAAAATGTCAACAATTAGCACTTATCCATCTGCACCACTGGAGCTGATGAGTTATAGTCACTTTTAACTAAATGTAAATATACATTCTGTATTTTTTGATTGACAGATGTCTCGTCCAGTCAGCGGTGAGTAATCCCAAACCAATGGCGCTGTCTCAAACTATACCTACCTCTTCCGGTTTGTCTGATTTGTCCTTGTGTTTTCTGACTTGTTATTTTGTTTTCGAATTTGTCATTGTGTTTTCTGACTTGTTATAATGTTTTCTGAATTATTGTTGTGCTTTCAGAATTGTTATTGTGTTTTTTAGACTTGCATTTGCGTTTGTAATTTGTTATTTTGTTTTTAGAATTGTGATTTGCTTTGCACTTCTCGGTCACCGTATAAAACAACTATAAACAGTCCGAAATACAAAGTTTAAAAGATATAATAATTTGTATATGTCCAATTTATTTAAAAGGTACTGGAAAGCTCATACAGCATAGTTTATATAACCCACATCTTTTCAGACATATTTTTAAAAATGAGCAAAAATATTTTTGCTAATATAGATTATATATATTTACATGAATACATGTAAATACACAGTTTGTGTGTGTGTGTTTATTTTTTACCTGTATGGGAAATAACTTTGTCTGTTGGACAATCTGATGTTTCTCACACGCGTCATTCGTATGGAGAAACTTCATGTATATAGGTCAGGGCAAAAGATCTCTTTTCACTCAACACACTGAAAACATGAAGGGGGCCATCGCTCTTCTCCTGGCAACTCTGTGCTTCGAGGGACTCAATGCAGAGTGTTCCGACCCAGCCACGCTGAAAGATGATTATGGAAGCAAGCTCTGCGCCCAGATGTTTGAGCACAGCAGCTACTACGATGAATGCTTTACTGGCAAATTCTTGTTTATGGGCTTGGAAAAAACAGATTTCTTCTCTTGTGGTGGGCCGAGGCTGCTCTCTGACTGTGTGGTCTAAATCCAAGGAAGGATATAAGAAGAAGTTTTTTTGCTGGCATCGTGTACCACCTTAAAGAAGTGAAGAAAGGTGTGTTTGGAGACTGGAATGATTCCATACTACTGCTCATGCTAGACATGAATCATTATCTTTAATGAGCCGAAAAGAACACGTCACACCTCTGTTCGTCAATTTGCACTGGCTACCAGTAGCTGCTCGCATTAAATTCAAGGCATTAATGTTTGCCTACAAAACCACCACTGGCTCTGCACCCCTTTACCTAAATTCATTACTTCAGAGTTATGTGCCCTCTAGAAGCTTGCGTTCTGCAAGTGAACGGCGTATTATTGTGCCATCTCAAAGAGGCACAAAATCACTTTCACAGATTTTTTCATTAACTGTTCCCTCCTGGTGGAATGACCTGCCCAACTCAATCCAAGCAGCCATCTTCAAGAAACGACTAAAAACACATCTGTTCCACCTTTATTTGACCCTCTAACTCTAACAGTTTCTATTCTATTTTAATTCTACTTGATCTATCTTTATCTTTTTATTTATTTTTTTATTATTTTATTCTTTATTTTTAAAAAACAACGAAAAACAAAAGCTTTCTATTTTTTCTATTCTATCTACTTGTTTTTATTTGCGTGTGTGTATATGTGTGTGTATAATATATATATATACCCCTTGCTACGTGTACTGCGTTAGGCTAACCGAGACTTGTCATTTGCACTTATATATTGTTGCTCTTTTGTTAGTTTTGACTGCTTTTATTGTCCTCATTTGTAAGTCGCTTTGGATAAAAGCGTCTGCTAAATGACTAAATGTAAATGTAAATGTAAAATGAATCATGAAGGCTGAAGACAGAGACTCAAAGGACATTAACATAGAATGTCAATGACACAAAAGAATATGGAGACAGATCAGCCTCAAAAATAACACATTTGCAAAACAAAATTCATAAATGCACAGCACAATTTACATTTACAAAATCCGATTCGTAAATTCAAAACTGCTTTGAATTTGTGTGTGGTATTTTTGAGACCTTCCTGGCAGGTTAAGATTCATAAATATCTATTTTTGGAGGATGTTCCGTTCAGCCAATCGCAGTGAGCTTTTAATCCACTAATCAAAACACTCTTTACTGAACAGACTCAAGAAGCTCAACGCTGTGCTTGTACTGTGCAGTGTTCCATGATCGGGCCCTTGATATAAAGACATTTTAATGGGCAGTGTTGGACAAGTTACTCTGAAAATGTAATTAAATTACTGATTACTCCTTTTAAAGTAATCATGTTACTGTTCTGATTACTTTATTTCAGAAGTAATTAGTAATTAGTTACATTACTAGTTACTGTTACTTTATTCTCCATTACATTTATGAAATCCCAGCATACACGCTCCCGATAAATATTTGTTATTAAAGCATCAACATTCACAGAACAGTGTTATTTTAACTAAAGCAAGTGGCTGCTGCGTGCATGGTTTGGTATTGTAATGACCCGGCAGTGAGCGCTAGCAGCCAGGTGCATTATGGGTATTTGTTTAGCGTTGATTTATGTGTTAATTAAGCAAGATGGTTGGGTTTTTGCGTCATTTGTGTTTATGTTCAAGTTAGTTCGGGTGGGTTTGGTTGATTTACTGCCTTGTTATAAAAAGTGTGGCTGTCACCGTCATGGAGGGGGAGGCACTTGGCGATATGGCCTAGGCTGTGTATGTTCTTATTCTGTGTGTATAGTAAAAGGAGTAAAATGACGGTACTGTCTCCTGCTGGTTTGTTCTGTCTGTGCTTCTGTTCATAGAGACACTCAAGGTCATGCGTTGTATGGGATGCGAGTGTTCGCGCTTTCCAATAACCATATTAAAAGTCTTGACGTGTAGATGCTAGCATCCTATTAGCAATTAGCTTAGCAGCAGTTTAGTAGCCTAGCGTAGCTCCAGTTAGCCCCACGTTCTATAGAACAACTGCGCGTTGTTACAATATGACAGAATGCCAGCAAAGAGCACTGCATTTATAGTCTCTAAAAGACTTTTCAGTTCATAGTTATAATATCGCACAAATCTCTGTTATAACACAATAAATATAAGCATAATGAATCGTAATGAGAGGATTCGTGAGCACCCAACGCTACAAACACGTGTTATAGCCTAAATAGAAACTCTGCATACGCTTACACCTGTTAATCGTTTATATTTTATATTAGTTCATGTTGCTTTTGTGCAATAGATGAATAACAATTTATTTGTTTTAGATATTTTATGTTTAGATATTTCTATTTTGCGGGAGTCCCGTGAATCATTTTATTCTCCCGCACACACAAATTTCCGAAGGGAGATTTCGAACACACACAAGCAAAGAGATTTCAGCATGGAGGATGAAAACCACACTCAACGAGTGAGTAAAGTCGTTTTTTTATCTGATGGCATTTTCTTATGGTTATAGCTGGTCGCAATGGTAACTTTAGAAGCCACTGACTACAAATCGTATTTAAAATTATGCAATAGTTTAGCATCGAAATCGTTGTTTAACTGATTGTTTATCGCCCGTTCATCCTGTGATTACTAAAGTGTTCCCACAAACACCAGTTAAAATATAAGAAAGCTGGCGTGGACTAACAACGTTGTAACACTGCACACTTAATTAACTAAAACAATCTATAATCATAAGAAAATGCCATTAGATTAAAAAAACGACTTTACTCACTCGTTGAGTGTTGCTAAATCTCTTCGATTGTGTGTGTTCGAAATCTCCCTTAGATGGTGATAGCTGTTTTTAATGCCTGATCAAAAGTTACTGCGAACCTGATACTACTACCACTAACAACAACAACAGAACACATTACATAACTGTTGTTATTAAATTAAATATCTGGACATTTAACACTTATTTGATAACATTACAGATTGATCTGAATAAACAGGGTATGTGCAACTTTGGTGTATAAGACAGCAGGCTAACCAGGTAGCTGTATTTTGTGCGAACGATATAAATCATAATGTGATTTTGTAGAAATTGTAATAAGGTGCTAAAAAAAAGAATACTACCCAAAAAAGAGTACCCATTAAAATGTCTTTATATCAAGGACCCGATCATGGAACACTGCACAGTACAAGCACAGCGTTGAGCTTCTTGAGTCTGTTCAGTAAAGAGCGTTTTGATTGGTGGATTAAAAGCTCACCGCGATTGGCTGAACGGAACATCCTCCAAAAAAAGATATTTATGAATCTTAACCTGCCAGGAAGGTCTCAAAAATACCACGCACAAATTCAAAGCAGTCCACGCATGTGTGATGATTTGCAAATGCATATTCAACGATCCATAAATACATGTAATATCATTCATAAATGTGCGATGGAAATTAATTCAAGAACTTGATATATACATATTTGTGTAAACATTTTAATGTATTTAGGTAAGATGCATTTGGGGAAATATTTATGTTTTTACTTGTGTATTTATGAATTGTGTTTTGAATTTACGAATCGGATTTTGTAAATGTAAATTGTGCTATGCATTTATGAATTTTGTTTTGCAAATGTGTTATTTTTGAGGCTGATCTGTCTCCATAAAAGAACAGCTGTAACCCTTGTAAATCTGTGTTTTCAGATGTAATTATAAATTCTGCTCTTTGTAATTCTGCTTGATGCCTGCAAGTGAATTAAACACCACATGTTGCTGCAGGGAATCTCTGCAAGAATGTGATGCAGAAACATTCAAGACCTGTGCATGATTCTTTTTTATTGAATTAAATGTAATAAAACAATGTCACAAGGGTTACTTTATTTTTTAAAGTATTGAAAGTCGCAGTCAAGTTTTGAAACCTAACCTTTTAGTCAAATCAGTTAATAAAGCCAATATCAGTGCTTGGAATTTGAAAGTGAAGCCTAACTTCAGTTTTATACATTGTTATTCCTGCTTTCACTTCAATAAACTGCCAACAGTTTTGCGAACACATTTAAAGTATGTAAATATCAAAACCATTGTACAACACAATACTGTAATGAAATTTAACGGTGCAAAAAGAAGATAAACCATGCATATAGTCGTTCATGAAAAACAGATTACAGCATGTTTAGGACAGTATTTGCAACTGCTACATAAAACTTTCAGCCATTAGCCAACCTGAACATTTTCACATCTCATATTTTCATGGATTTATTCTCTCTCTCTCTCTCTCTCTCTCTCTCGCTCTCTCTCTCTCTCTCTCTCTACGATCACTTCACTTTTGTATGGAAAGGTGACATTAAACAAACAATAACAGTTTTCCAAAAAGTGATGAACATTAAAATGATACTATAAACAAGAAAGAGCAAGAAAAAACATTTTCAAGTGCACGTTAGAAACATAATCTTAGCTACTTTATGAGGGTCACCACAACCGTTTTTTTTTTCTTTCAATCAGTATTTTTGTCCTTTTTTCAGTAAAAACATCTAAACATCTAAAAGCAAAATATGTGTATTTTAAAAGCAAAATTGTGTTAGCGAATGTTAGGACTTGTTTAAGTTAGGTTTCCCTACTTCATGTCCTGAAGTCATTTTTCTTTTTCTTGTATTAAGAATAAATCTAAACAAATTTTAGTGAGGTTTATGTGTAAAACAACCTTAGGAGAAAAAAACATTCCAGTGGGTAAGAAAAATAAAATTATACAAATATAAATATGTTAATTAAATGAAAATATATAAAGATTTGTTCTCTGAAAACAACAGATTTTGCTGTTCTTCTTCTCAAGTAAATTGATCAAGTTTTAAGGAAATAACATGTGCAAACATTTTACTACAACCAGCAGAGACGAGTTTATATTTAGTCCTGTAGCCTTACAATATGGCACTGAGCCAAAGAAATGACTATGCAACAGTGTCTTTTTTTTATTGACTGGAAGAGTGACATTTCTGCATATTAATATATACCAAACATGAAACGAGTAGTAGCTTTCTTTTTCCTTTTCTTTTCTTTTCTCTCTGAGTGAACCACCAGTGCTATGATTAAATATTTAAATGCCAAAGTCAATTGTTCAGTAAATTTTCGGTGCATAATTCAGGGCTGGATTTAGCTACATTTCTCACATAAATCATGTCTGAAATCAGCTGCTAATGAGCCATTTGACATTAAAGCCCTGGAGCAGAGCTTTGAGCCACCTGCAGTCGAGCTCAACCTGCGATTCTTCCCCAGGTATTAACGATGATAACTGAAACACTTAAGCACAGCTTCAGTTTCTCTCCGGGTGTCACAGTCCTCTGGGTGGGATTCATATCAGGAGGGACATGTTAATCTAATGTGCAAATATTTAGTTTTCACAAATAATAAAAAAATAAATAGAAACAATAGAGCAAATGCCGAAACGACAAAGTGCAGTAATCACATGCAGAATAGCTATTAATAGTCTTATATCTTCACAGGTTGCAAACATTTGTTTGAGGAGGGCATGAAAATCATCATTTGCTGTAACTTTACCCCACCCCAGGCTTTTATACTGTAAACACAAAGAATAAAAATTATTCTATTTTATTTCAACCATCTTACATTACTTATTTTATCTGCTTCAGTTCAATAATTTATTCATGTTTTATCCGTCTGTTGAAATGGCAGTTTTTTACTCAACATAATAGCTCAGTGCAGCTCATTGTGGTGGCAGGTATCACTCATGCGATATTATGCATGACAGATATTCAGCTGAAGGTCACACCCCATGATGCCTGTGACTTGCCTCTTCAGCCCAATATGGGGAAGGAATAAAAGCTAATTATGAGAGACGGCAGCCTTTCCCATCCATCCACACCTTACTATCTCTTCATTCAGTCCTGCAGGTCGTAATGTGTACAACAAACAATCTACGATAACAAGACTTTTCTTCTGCCAGCATCACGGATAAATCTGGATTAACTGTGGTAAGTCATTAAGATATACAGTATAAGCAGTATGATGCATTAAATATAGTTAAAGTTTTGTTTTGTATAGACTAAACATGTTTTTTTCTCTCTTAATTATCTGCAAAGTATACTTTAAATCTTTAAAGAGGAACATGCATTTGTTAGTTAAATTATGTACATTTGTTATATCTAGAAATTGTAATATAATATGACAAACAGTTATGCCACATTATATTTCATTGCTTTGCAACAGCATGATTCAAATTTTGGTGGTGCTTAGATTTCCATATGAAAATCTATGTTGCCATAACAAAATGTTTCCGTGTGCAAAATTTATGGAGAAAAAAAAGTTAAATGCTCTTAAAACTTTTAGAAAAACTCATAAACTGAAATAACATCTGAAATAACATATTGTTCAGCAATTTACCTTTAAATTGTGAGTAAATTGTGTGAAACTGTGACTTTAATTTTAAAGTGTGAAGCACATTATATGACTTTATATTAATAAGTGAGAAGATTATTTGTGGTCTCTAGAGCATTTCTGCACTCCTCTGTTTCACCTCTCCCACTGAGCCTCATCCAAAACATGACCAGCTGAGACCCAGCAAAACAATTACTGCAACTCTGCAACAGAGATGTCTTTAATAGCCTAGAGGAGCCAATAGCACTGTCTTCTTAGGGAACTAAAACATCAGACATCTGTAGAACTGGAGGTGAGTTGTTATCTACCAGATGCATTTAGCCAGACTCTCCTGGGGTTTGTTTTGCTGTTTTCCTGCAGGGTTCATTGGGTGTCTACAAAAGAGCAGAATGTCTAATAACATGGCCAAAATTGCAGATGCACGAAAAACAGTGGAACAACTGAAACTGGAGGTTAATATTGACAGGATGATGGTAAGACACATTTTTATGCTAAATAATTTATGTTAGCTTTATTCATTAACATAAACAATTACAAATGCCATTTAAAATTAATTAAAAATTATTACAAAATAATACAAAATTATTCAAGAGGAAAAGAAAATGCACAAACAGCTTTATGGGATGTTATTTCTGGCTGTATATTTGGCTTGGATCTCTTTGCACAGGTGTCTAAAGCAGCAGCTGAGCTGATGGCTTACTGTGAGTCCCATGCAAAAGAGGACCCCCTGGTGACCCCCGTACCATCCTCAGAAAACCCCTTCAGAGAGAAAAAGATATTCTGTACAATTTTGTAGATGTTATTTTTAAGTCACAAGGTTTATTGTATTATTTTCAAGATATTCCTAAAACCTTGCCAAATTTTTTCCTTGATTCCATTAACGGAATATCAATAAATGTGAATAATCTCTACATCTACTCATGTTTTAGGCTACAAGAACAGGATTCTTTGTGTTTTGGAATTTTCATTCATCCAGGTCATCGTTTAGATTATAATTAGTCTTGATTCTATATTGAATCTATTATTTTTCCTCATGGTGGCACTACAGTTTTAAAATGTCTGTTAATCTCCATTCATCCATACAGCTGCTATGAGTGTTTGGTGAGGTTGCTTAGCCTACATAACAGCAAAAGTTTTGAGAGCAAAGTTCATTCTGCTTAAAGGGTTAGTTCACCCAAAAATGAAATTAGGCCACAAATTACTCACCCTCAAGTCATCCTAGGTGTATATGACTTTCTTCTTTCAGACGAATCCAGTCGGAGTTATATGAAAAATTGTCTTTGATCTTTCAAGCTGTTTAATGCCACTCAGCGGGTGTTGCATGCATCAGTCCAAAAGAAGTTAAAGGGGTCATTGATACTTTAGTCTTTGCAACTTTACAGATCTTCTTTATGCACCAAGAGCTTGTAACACTCCAAAGAGAAAGGAAAAATCGAAATCGCATCATATTACCCCTTTAAATAAAATGCGACCATCCATAAAAAAAAGTGTCTCACACGGCCCCGGGGGGTGAACAAAAGCCTCCTGTAGCGAATCGATGCGTTTTTGTAAGAAAAATATCCATATACAAAACGTAATAATCACTTTATTGTAGCTTGCGCCAACAGTCCTACACGGAAGCAGTTCCGGGCTGCTTAATTAATAATTTTCATTTTTGGGTGAACTAACCCTTTAAGGTTTGTTTGTTGCATGTCCTTTTGTATCAGCTTCAGTGAATGGTTTATAACTTCAGTTACCCTTTCCTGTACAAATTAATCAATAGCCTACCTGCATACCTAGCCTAAATTGATTTTTTTTTAGCCATTTTTGTGTATAATGAACTATCTTTTTAAGATTTATATATTTTTCAAAAAAATAGGGTCCTAGTATAATGCGGTCCTAGAAATGCGGTCCTGAAACTGCAGCCTCCATCATTGCAGGAAGACAGTATTGGGGTTGTTTATGTTAAGACCTATGTGAAAATCACACAGAGCTGTAAATGTGAACTGGTGGATCGATAAGAATAATCATGCTTTTCACAGTCATTTTACAGTTTAATATGTTACTATAGACCAGGGGTGCCCAACCCTGTTCCTGGAGATCTACCTTCCTGCAGAGTTCAGTTCCAACCCTGATCAAACACACCTGTCTGCAATTATCAAGTGCTCCTTCAGATCCTAATTAGTTGGTTCAGTTGTGTTTGATCAGGGTTGAAGCTAAACTCTGCAGGAAGGTAGCTCTCCAGGAACAGGGTTGGGCACCCCTGCTATAGACGTTGCCCTACCCCGTTCATATGATATTCATTTTATTTGTGCAGGTCTTAAAAAGTCTTAAATTTGAGCTTAAAAATCCTTGCAGAAACACTGTTTTTTTTGTGAGAGGTTGAGGTTGTGAGCTCGGGTGGGTCTTGGAGTCTTTTGTTGTTGTTGTTTTCAGATTTACTTATAAAATATCTAAATTGTGTGATTGTCTGTTAAAATGAACATAAGATTATACAATTGACAAAATGCAAAAATAAAAATGTATTATTACCATCAGATGTGATTAAAAGGTTGTCAGAAGTATGCTCTGCATCTCAGAGGCTGATAATTCCTCCTCTTTTATGTCTTCTCATATGTTTGTTTTCTTAGAGCAGGAGCGCCAGTGAAGTGAGTGCTATATAGGATTTTTTTTGTTTGTGTGTCTCTACTTGTATGTTCAAGTAGTTTTTTTGGCCCCTCCCACTCCACTGGTGGCTATAGTAACAGTGGCCGCCCCTGATGATACCGTGACAGGCTTTGTACTTGTGGTTGTGCTGATTGAGACAGTCTGACCTTGTTTCTGAGGGATCACACCAAGGTTTGGCACTATTCGAATAGTGGTGCCTGCTTTAGCGTCGGACGAGGTGACAGATGAGTATGTGCGGGCCTTGGGGTCAGCCATAGTGACGGCCAAGGCGGGCATGAGGCGGATGGTGGTGTCACAGGCAGCCTTCAGCTCCGGGTGAACCTTCACTAGGGTAGCCGGTGCTTTGGCAGCCAAGTTCTCAGCTGTTGCGGATGCAGCGGTGTTTGAAGTAGGAGGTGAGGGCTGGGGTGCAGACACATGTAGTGTAGCAGAGATGCTCTTGCTGCCTGAGCTCATGGCACTGCTCAGCATGTCTGGAGTGAGTTTGACAGTGGCCACTGGAGATTTAGTGAGGGTGGCCATCATGTCTGGGGTAATGCGAAGTACTGTCTGACCTTTAGCGTCGGTCGTAATTGAGGAGGAGGGCAAGCGGAGTACATCCTTCCCCTGAATGCGGAGGTTAGTGGCAGTGAGAGGGATCCCTGCCCCACTCTGGGTCTTTACACCTAACTGACCAGTGATTGCAACCTGAACGAAGCAAAAGTAACCGAGATTCAACATGGAAATAGAATGGATAGTGTCCAGTATTTTAATTGGCAATGCACTAATAAATTCAGGCCAATATGATAAGTTGATAATTATTTTCAAGTTATGGCCCATATGACTGATATATATATATTTACACACACACTTTATACAAGGAAAGCACATAAAATGACCATTAATATTATTACAAGTATTATAAGTCTATTAATAAACAGTGAAATGTTTAGTCAAGTCAGATCTTCATCAGGCATGATTTTTTCATTTACTGCTTTTTATGGCATGCACCTGAGCCCAGTTTGGGTTTTGGATGTGCAAACCTACGGTGTTTTTTTTTTTATTATTACCAGATATGTAAGCAATCAAACCTGCTAACTAAATTCTTAAAATTTTTCAAATGTTAAATGTAAATGGCTGATATTCAAATTATTTTGACACTAAAAACAATCATTTTAAATGCTACAAATGAATTTAGGTATTCACTGCACTATAATGTATAGTAAAACAAGGATATTTATTTTGCGATTTAAGTTATCAGTGCTTTTAATGACCGATTTCATAAAATTCCATTCATTCCAATGGAGTTAATACTGGTAATTGTCAGTTTATTTGTTCTTAGAACATGTTCTAATTTAGAATAATATATATAAATAAAATTTTACATATATATTGCTTTTTTCCCCTTGCATCACAGTGCTGTAGTTTTGCTGTAGTTCTTGTAGAATTAGAAAAAGTGTTTTTTAATTAATACAAAGGGGGTACATGTAGTAATAACATAGTAAAACATGTTAACATTCAAAATGTAAATTTTTTTTAATCCGTCTAATGCACTCTGAGTTTGTACCTGTTTGATAATATTCTGGCTGCTGACACCCTGCAATACTGCAGGTGATGTTGGGTTGTGTGGCAAACCTGCTAACTAAATTCTTAAAATTTTTCAAATGTTAAATGTAAATGGCTGATATTCAAATTATTTTGACACTAAAAACAATCATTTTAAATGCTACAAATGAATTTAGGTATTCACTGCACTATAATGTATAGTAAAACAAGGATATTTATTTTGCGATTTAAGTTATCAGTGCTTTTAATGACCGATTTCATAAAATTCCATTCATTCCAATGGAGTTAATACTGGTAATTGTCAGTTTATTTGTTCTTAGAACATGTTCTAATTTAGAATAATATATATAAATAAAATTTTACATATATATTGCTTTTTTCCCCTTGCATCACAGTGCTGTAGTTTTGCTGTAGTTCTTGTAGAATTAGAAAAAGTGTTTTTTAATTAATACAAAGGGGGTACATGTAGTAATAACATAGTAAAACATGTTAACATTCAAAATGTAAATTTTTTTAATCCGTCTAATGCACTCTGAGTTTGTACCTGTTTGATAATATTCTGGCTGCTGACACCCTGCAATACTGCAGGTGATGTTGGGTTGTGTGGTGGGCTGGCAGGGGAGCTCGTCTGATGTTTGGTTACTGTGACCGTAGAGGCAAGACCTGGAACAGCAAGACTGGCCTGACCCCGTGAAGACTGCACTTGAATGGGACTTCCTGCAGAATGGCCTCTTAGTGGTAGAGTCACCACCGCCTGCTCAAAGACAGACAACCAAGAATCTAATAAAGGTACTTGACTGGATAGAGTTGGACACGTTGCCTGTTTATACCACACTGAACGCACACACATTATTGTAATTTGAGATGCTGTAGTGATGCACCTGCGTGATGCTCTTTCCATGGGCCACAGTGACCGGCACCCTGATATGGTGAGGGCTCTGATGCACTAATGTGGCCGCCTGACCTGCAGAGGATGTCTGAAGACCGGCCTGGGCAGTGACCACTCGCACCTGAGGCAGAGAGCCTGTGGCAGCAGAGTGTGCCACTACCCGAGTTGCAGGCTGCGGAGAGGCCTGTTGGGAAACCTGTGGGCCAGGCTGACTGGCAGATAGCAACGTTCCTAATGGAGGCATGGAAGGAGGAGACACCAACAGGACACTGTGGAAAAGAGAAATCAAATTATGATCATTAAAGTCAAATAACAAAGTATGTAGCATGAGTGATGATACAGCTGCATTTCAGCTTTGTGTTGCATTAAGGTGCGTCACTTTACTGAAATTTTGTCTGAATTTGTCCCTGTGAAATACACGTTAAAGAAATTGTTCAACCAAAAAAGAAAATTGTGTCATCACCTCACCCTCATGTTGTTTCAAACTTGCATGGCTTGAACAGAAAAGAAAATGCTCTTAAGAATTTCAGTTGTGTAAACATTCTTTGGAATTTTCTAATTTTGAATTTCCTCAGTGTTCCACAGATGTCAGTCAGTCATATGGGTTTTGAAAAAGACATACTGTGAGTTGAAAAAATTATGACAAGATTTTCCTTTTTGGCTGAACTAACCATAAATGAATTGGTATTTGCCAGATTCGCTCCTAAGGGAAATTCCTTAGTTGTTTATTAGCCACTGACCTGGGATTGGTTTTGACGGGTTCCGGGGCACCTACTTTGATTGGAGTAGCTGCTGTGGGAGGGAGGGGAGATTTAGGGGTTCCAGGTGTGCTTGATGTGGGGGTGGAGGGGGGCTGAGACAAGCTGGCGGCTGCAATGGCTACTACTTCACTCCCTGAGCTCTGAGCAGCCTCTGGCTCTTTACCGCATGCCTTCTACATTACACACAAACATACACACATACAAATATAACCCTATGCAACAGCTAATGCAAATCAGCATGGAACAAGAGTGACACTTTACAATTCAAATTAGTGTGAGGCAACAATGTCATGGATGACTGTGGAAGAACTTACAGGTTTGGGTGCTGGTTTGGACTTCTGCTGCAAAGCTTTCTTGGCTTTGGCAGCTGCAGCCTGGGCCTGGTGTATTCGCTCTGATTCAAGAGAGATATTCATGTTTAGTACCTGGACCTATTTAACATTAAATCCATCATGTAACTAGCCAATTGTCCAGGCAACTTTTGCTCTTAACCTTTATTTGCATAGTTATTTGAGAATCAGGAGAAAGTTTAAAAGCATCTGGTGTGCAGGGCCGTGTCTCTTAGCAGGGGAATGTTAACAGAGAAATGGCCAACTCTATGACAACATCCAGCTTGTTTGATGCAGGGTAACACTTTATAATAACTTTCATTTATAAATCATTAACAAACATTATATAATGCGTAACAGATTATTATATTCACATAGCTAGAAATATGAGATAATGTTCTTGTTAATGTTTACTAATGAGCTTACTAAACATTACCTAATGATTAACATATGATTATTTAATGTAAATTGAAATGCTTACAAATGTCAGTAACTTTCAGTTTATACGATCTTCATTTGTTGGTCTTTGTTTGTTGTGTAGACCTCTATTTACACATCTTAACAAATAATCTATTAATTATTTTGTTTTTGCAGTACCCAATCTAAAGTGGAAACTATTCATCATTTGCAAATGTTTATAAATGTTTACTAATCATTAATAGTTAATACCTTTATAAGCAGACATCTCAATGGCAAAAAGTGTCCCGAAAGACCTGAATTTACCCTATTCACACATCTTTACTAATCATTTATTAATTATTTGTTCATGTTTTTGCAGTAGCCAATCTATAGTTGAAACTATTCATCATTTGTAAATGTTTACAAACGATTACTAATCATTTAGTATCTTTATGGGC
>NW_015506310.1:305465-318001 GCF_001515645.1 Sinocyclocheilus grahami | reverse complement strand
TTAACATATGATTATTTAATGTAAATTGAAATGCTTACAAATGTCAGTAACTTTCAGTTTATACGATCTTCATTTGTTGGTCTTTGTTTGTTGTGTAGACCTCTATTTACACATCTTAACAAATAATCTATTAATTATTTTGTTTTTGCAGTACCCAATCTAAAGTGGAAACTATTCATCATTTGCAAATGTTTATAAATGTTTACTAATCATTAATAGTTAATACCTTTATAAGCAGACATCTCAATGGCAAAAAGTGTCCCGAAAGACCTGAATTTACCCTATTCACACATCTTTACTAATCATTTATTAATTATTTGTTCATGTTTTTGCAGTAGCCAATCTATAGTTGAAACTATTCATCATTTGTAAATGTTTACAAACGATTACTAATCATTTAGTATCTTTATGGGCATTGGACTTTTAGCTAATGTAACAAGGTTTGTGTAAAGGGTGGCTGATTAAGTTTAGCTAATTGCTTGCTAAAAGACATAACAGATTGTAATTTTGGTGCAAAAGTTTTTTTTAATGTAAATTGAAATGCTTACAAATGTCAGTAACTTTCAGTTTATACGATCTTCATTTGTTGGTCTTTGTTTGTTGTGTAGACCTCTATTTACACATCTTAACAAATAATCTATTAATTATTTTGTTTTTGCAGTACCCAATCTAAAGTGGAAACTATTCATCATTTGCAAATGTTTATAAATGTTTACTAATCATTAATAGTTAATACCTTTATAAGCAGACATCTCAATGGCAAAAAGTGTCCCGAAAGACCTGAATTTACCCTATTCACACATCTTTACTAATCATTTATTAATTATTTGTTCATGTTTTTGCAGTAGCCAATCTATAGTTGAAACTATTCATCATTTGTAAATGTTTACAAACGATTACTAATCATTTAGTATCTTTATGGGCATTGGACTTTTAGCTAATGTAACAAGGTTTGTGTAAAGGGTGGCTGATTAAGTTTAGCTAATTGCTTGCTAAAAGACATAACAGATTGTAATTTTGGTGCAAAAGTTTTTTTTATTGCCTCAACACTCACATTAGTATACTACTCTTCAGTATATCATTAAACAGGATATTCCTTGAATCATAAATAAACAGGGGCAAACAAATCATTTTTTAAAAGAAAATACTTGTTCATTTATCAAAGCAATATAATAAACAGATTGAACCGTGTTCCCTTATAATAATCAAATGGACCCCTGTACACTTCTGACCCCTTAACCAACCCTTAAACCTACCCAAACCACCAAACCTGTCCCTAACCTTACCCGTATCACACCTCAATAGCAGCTAAAGTGTTGTACATTAACACAAGCTTTTAATCATTTTATAACATCTGTTAAAATCACTGGTAGATTCTCAATAAGTGCTTGATCATAAGGAATTGAAAGTTTAATGACATTTGTAAGCATTTTAACTTACATGAAATAATGATTAAAGACATAACAGATTGTAATTTTGGTGCAAAAGTTTTTTTTATTGCCTCAACACTCACATTAGTATACTACTCTTCAGTATATCATTAAACAGGATATTCCTTGAATCATAAATAAACAGGGGCAAACAAATCATTTTTTAAAAGAAAATACTTGTTCATTTATCAAAGCAAAATATAATAAACAGATTGAACCGTGTTCCCTTATAATAATCAAATGGACCCCTGTACACTTCTGACCCCTTAACCAACCCTTAAACCTACCCAAACCACCAAACCTGTCCCTAACCTTACCCGTATCACACCTCAATAGCAGCTAAAGTGTTGTACATTAACACAAGCTTTTAATCATTTTATAACATCTGTTAAAATCACTGGTAGATTCTCAATAAGTGCTTGATCATATGGAATTGAAAGTTTAATGACATTTGTAAGCATTTTAACTTACATGAAATAATGATTTGTTTGAACAATATCTAATGTTTAATACGTTTATTAGCAAACATTAACAAGCACATTATCTTATGTTTCTAACTCTTTGAATATACATATTAACTAATGATACATTATGAATTATTTAATGTTCCAAAATAATTTCTGGAAATTTAAATTAAGCTGAAATAAAAAAAAAGAAATATAAATATTTGATGAACACTGTACTATTTTTAACTTATATTTTAGTTAGCTCATAAGGCAACATTTTTAAGAATAAGCTGAAATGCTACAATGATTAAAACCGCTCATTAAAAATGATTAAAAATGATTAAATATTTGTTAAAAATAAACAAATGCTAACTAGAAATACAAATGATTAAAAACTAATGAAAATGACAAAATTACTAAAACTTAAGCTACGATTAAAATGAAAACAGAAAAAAAAAAGAAAAAAAATGATTAAGAAATATTAAAATAGTACATAAACAATACTAAAATTACACTGGTTTGGTATCATCCTGTCATGTCTGATTTTGCAGGTGTGTATTTACCAATAGCAGCACATGGAAACCTGATACGGCCTGCTAATCACTACTAAACCAGTTCTACTTGTCGGGCAATATAAATGGGATTCATTAGTGTGACAAGCACATGTACTGATCCACATTTTCCCCGTGGCAATGAAACCTTTCTGACGTTTTACGTAAATGCATTGGTTACAGGGTTGCTCACCAAACTCCTCCTGGCTCCGGTCCCTGTGGAGGTAGATCCACAGTTTGTGGCCAATGTCGTATTTCACGCAAGGGTCTTTCTCATAGTGCAGGCGGTCAAGGGCACCGCTCACCACCGTGTTTACCTAAAAATTGACAAAATGTGTGAGTGTAACACTGACTAATGTGTTATAATAGTAAATACGGCAGCATAAAACACATGTAAGACCTGAGCGCTGGTGACATCGGGGGCTAAGAACTGGGAGTCCTTGAGTAACTCACAAATCTCAGCTCTAGTACCTTCTCCATTAGGAAGCCTGGCAGCAGCATCTCGCACTGTTTATGTAAAAAGGAAACACATGCATATGCCTTTTATCTTTCTTTATTGAACCTCAATTCAAGACCTTCTGAGAATAATGGTTCAGTTTTCACATGGTTCATGTCATTCCAAACCCATTTGAGCTTCTTTCTACTGACCGTTCTTGTCATAATAATTAAAGAAACTTGGAATGACATGAGAGTGAGTAATTATTTTTTGGGTGAACTGTCCCTGATAACTGTTATAATTATTTTAAGAAACTAATACCAGAAATTGGGAAGGAAAACAGGATCTTAATGAATAATGTATTGTACTGACATGGTTTAATCAACCATGTCAATAAAATGCATTCCTAAGAGAACTACAGAAAGAAAGAGGACCCAGTGGTTACCGAGAGACAGTATGGTGACATAGGCCGGTCTGTCAGACCGCAGTAAAGAATGCTCTCGTGCTTTATTGAGCGACGTCTCCTTGTCAAAAACTCCCTTGACCGGTCCCACCACAGACTCAAAGCCGTGCATTCGGTAAGTGAAGGCTTTATGCGGCTGATCATAACGCTGCTGCTCCTAAAAAACCACAAACACTTCAATGACTGAAAGAATAATAACAGACTAAATTCCAAAAGCAGTGCAACAATGTAAAAAAATATGGGTTTGACAGCATGCCTCCTTAGGGTAGGTGAGACCCAAGCACTAACCTGCTCTTGAAAAACATGCCTTTCCTCTCCTGTACTAGGCCTCACCACATAGTCAGTCCATCTAATAAAGAGTAGAAAAAACAACATGAAATGTCATGCATGTGTGCACCAGTCTCAACTAAAAAGACAAAGGAAGCTTTTTGTTCAAGTATGATACGTATGGTTAAGCAAACTCACACTCTTGGTGTTGGAGGAGTGAGCTCTGTGGTTTCCTCTCCCTCTTGCTGTAAAACAAACATAGAATCAGAAATCGGTGAGTGTGTCATCATTACATCATCGTGAAAAAGCATATAAGCCATTTACTACCTTGACAATAACATGATCCTTTGACTCCAGCCATAACTGGCACAGGGCACTTAGATCTTTGTCTACCTCCTGACTTGGACCTGTACATATCAGTGTAAAGAAATGTACTCTATTGGTGGTTTTGACATACTTGAATGAAGTAGTGCATGAAATGTATGAATTTACACAATCTAAAAACCCCTTGATCTGAAAGACACCTGTTTAAAAATTAGTTTTGTAGACAAATACAAATTAAATGCCTTTACAAAAGTAATATTCTAACCATTTTTTCAAAGACAAATGGAGTGTACACAACTGTTCAGTAAGACTTTGTTTAATTACTTTTATTCAGCAAGAATTCATTTAATTTCATTACAGTCATTTTTGATTAATTTAATGAATTCTTACTCATTAAAAGTCATTTTTAAGACTTACAGAACGGGTGTGTACACTGCATTAGAATATTTTGTTCTTTGATTAGAATATTACTTTTGTAAAGGCATTCAAATTATATTTGTCTACGAAACTAATCCTGAAAAATTCTGAAAAAAATATTAAGCAGCACAACAGTTTTCAACATCAATGATATAAGGTTTCTTGAGCACCAAATCAGTATATTAGAATGATTTCTGAAGGATCATGTGACACTGAAGACTGGAGTAATGGCTTCTGAAAATTCAGCTTTGACATCACAGGAATAAATTACATTTTAAAATATATTATATTAGAAAACCGTTTTTGAAATTCTAATAATAATTCACAATATTACGGTTTTTATTATGTGTGTGTGTGTGTGTTCCACAGTTCCTATTATGATACATAATTACATTTTCTACTCACTACATACTGTTAGAGAAGTACTATTTATGTATGTATTTATTTTAATTTAATTTTCATGATTTAATTTCAAATTTTTTACACTATTTTTCTCTAAACTCTTTCATGGACCCCCTAGTACTCCCTTGTGAACCCCTGGAGGTCCCCGGACCCCAGTTTGAAAACCACTGTCCTAGTGCACAATGTAATTTTGGGTTTGATGTACTATTAAAACATGCTGTATCTTTAAGATGCTTTTTTTTATGATAAAAATGTGATGTCAATTTTACTTATTGTCATCACAGTTTCTTAAAGGCACAATATGTACGATTTTCATAATAAAATATCCAAAAACCACATGCACGGTGTGATATATTTCATGCAGTTGTGCACTTACGTTATCCCAAAAGTTCCCAAGGATTTGTAAATCCAGAGAAATTCCAATTTTATATAATGGCTTGTTCCTGTTCATTGTTGCCTATCAATGATGTAATATCCTATGGCAAAAAAAAAACTATGGCAACACACGTGGATAAAAATGCAGCGGTGTTAAACTAAATCCATTACGACTGTCGCGAATAAAATGAAAATGAAATGAAAAGTGTTGACTGCAGCATTAAATTTAGATCTGCTCAATGTTGCACCATGATTCTTTTTCCGAGTTTTACAGTGTTGCGCATTCTAACCAATCACACATGAGTCTGTTGAGTTCATGAACGCAACGGCCAATCAGAGGCATTCAGATGAGTCATCACTGAAACGCCTTGAGGGCTCTCTGACCCTCCCATAGAAAGCAAGGTAACTACCTCGTTCAAGGTCCAGAAAAGTACCAAGATGATTGACAAAGTAGTCCGTGTGACATCAGTGTTCAACTGTAAAGTTACGAAGCTACGAGAATACTTTTTTGCGCAAAGAAAACAAAAATAACGACTTTATTCCACATTTTCGTCTCTACTGCGCCACTCTGACGTCATTACGCCGGATCTGGGTCAGCGCTGCCACACGCTTGTGTCATGGTACTGTCGTGAACACGCGTCCACAAGTGACTTTAAAGTTGAACCACTGATGTCACACGGACTACTTTGTTGATCATCTTGGTACTTTTCTGGACCTTGAACGTGGTAGTTACCCTGCTGTCTATGGGAGGGTCAGAGATCCCTCATATTTCATCAAAAATATCTTAAATTGTTTTCTGAAGATGAACGAAGGTCTTACGTGTTTCGAACAACACGAGGGTGAGTAATTAATGACAGAATTTAAATTTTTGGGTGAACTAACCCTTTAAAGATGTAGTAGGTAAAAAACAAACTAAAATATGACAAAAACAAAACTTTACTAACATTATAACTGCACATCAGAGGGAAAAAGTAATATAAATAATAAAGTAAAAAAATGACCCCTTTAGGCAACTTACTGGCTGTCGTTTTCTTTTCTCTCTGTGTCTGTGCAGCATGGCTCTTAGCTCCTTCTCACCCAGCTCAGGCTTGTCTACATGGAAAATCATATTCAGTCCCTTACAACTTCATAGAACATTAAAGCTATAGCTTTAACTGACCTCTGGTTTTCATGTCCTGAGTAGAAAGGCTGGGTAGGACCCTGAGAGAGACAGTTGGCGTTGTGGAGGAGGGCGACTGAGGAACAGGAAACCAAGAGGCTGTATCTGTTTACATGAACATAAAATCATCATATCAATCATCATTACATGAACACATAATCATGCTGAAAAAGATGTTGTCACACTGCATCACACCCACCATCTTCATCAGATGACACATTACTGTCCCCACACTCTGTTTTCACACCCTTCAGTATGTGACCCACTCGATGTCTCACCCTCTGCTCCAGCATCTCCTTATGAGAGGGGGCAGGGTACCGCCGTTTTACCGCAAGCTCAGGTCCACTGCGGACTGCCAAATCCAGCAACTCCTGCATTACAAGAGAACCCATATGCATTCATTAGTAGATTACATAGTGATAATCTACATGCTGATTTGGTGCTCAAGAAACATTTCTTAATATATTCAATGTTGAAAACAGTTGTGATGCTTAATATTTTTGTTGAAATCAAGAAACTTTTTTAGGATTCTTCGATGAATAGATTTAAAACAAATAACAGTATTTACTTAAATTTAAATGATTTGTAACAAATTAAATGCCTTTACACTCACTTTTGATCAATTTAATGCATGCCTCTCTCAAACAAGTCGTTTTCAACAAAGTCCCCTCCTTTGACAAGTGCAGTCTGCTCTGATTGGCCAGCTGACCCAGTACATTGTGATTGGCCGAACACCACAAGCATGCATCGGAAATGTAACACCCCTTACCATAATAGTACACAAGCCGCGGTTAAACAGCTGACGTGCTATGATTTCTGACATGCAGTTCACTCTCCTGTGATGTGACCCTGTTCCCCTCACACACACACACGACGCGTTACTCTGCGCTGCGCAAAACTCCGCATTTGAACAGTCAATAGCAAATACTTAAACTAATAACAAAACATACTTACAGTCGCTGATTCAGAAGCGCCAGATTGCCATAGCAAAGTCGGAATTGACCCTTTTTTTTTTTTTAGAAATAGCCTTTGTGCACAGCCAGCCTTGTACTCTTCTAGGTTAAAAAAAACTGTTGTCCATAAAATGCGTTGCACAAATTCGAACATCTGGGTTGTGCTGTTCAGTTGTAAATAAATCTTAACCAATGATTCCTAATTGCATCTACTTCCGGAAGGCCAAATAAAGTGCTTTTGCTTTCGCACTGAAACACAGCATCTCCTTGACATGGCTGCATCAACACTGCTCACTACTGAAACCACGCCTTCTTTCTTTGCGTGCACATTTGGGTGGCATTATGCTAAATAATATTCCCAGATAGTGACGTAGGTATGTGGGGGCGTGTTAGAACGAGCCGTTTTAGGTAGGCGTGGTTGACTCTTAACTTTTATAAAGAATATCTCTTTGGATTTGAGACTTCAGTCTTTGTAACTTTACAGATCTTTTTTATGCACCAAGAGCTTGTAACACTAAAGAGAAAGGAAAACTTGAAATCATATGACCCCTTTAAATTCTTTCAAAAATGAAAAAAAATGTAGTGACTCCAAAATTTTGGACAGCAGTGTATATGTAAAGATAAACAATGACCAAGTAACAGAAACTGAATTAGCTTTTTCTGTGAGGTCTGTGATTTTTTGTACCTTTCTAGAAACCAGGATCTGTTTGAGTAATTTGTGGTAGTACTGTTGAAGGGAGTAGATGTGCCTTTTTTTCTGCGATTTGGCACAAAGTTGTCTGTACTTGACCACCTCTGGGTTAAAGTAACCGATTAACAAACTTGTATTTAAAAATTCAAAGGTTGAAAATAAAAGGAAAAGAGAGTAACCTCTAAACAGCTTCTGGGCAATGTGCAAGGGGTTTCCGAAGAAGTAATTCTGGTTGTTGAAAAGTTCGCTGATGATGCTGTTTTGTTCTGAAATGTTATTCTCGGAGAACTGAGGCAGGAGTTGGCATAGATGTGTCCGTTGAGCATCTGTGAGCACATCTGTCCATGTGCTCTCACTCATCACCGAGAAGAATATCTCTGGCTGCTCTTACACAAAGACACAAATGCACGGCTTAGTCTTTACTCTCATGTTTTCATCAAAAATAAACAAGAAGGATGATAACTCACGTCCTCCAGCAAATCTTCAGGAACCCGAACTCTACAGTTTCCCAACATGCACTCTTCCATCACACGTCCATCCTGATCCATTCCAGACTCCAGTGGGTCTGTTAACACGTGATCCAATGCATCCATCTTTACCTAAATCCTCACAGCAGCAAAAAACGGTATCTGTGGGTTTACAAAATTAAGTATGATCAACTAAGGAAACAGGTCTAAAGACATATGAAAAGCAGTATTTTGTATGACTTCAGGATTCTTTTAGTAATTAACTCGCCTTTTAAAATATATAATTATTAAATTGCTGCATTTCACACAATTGTATTTAATACACCATTTGTAATAATGAAATAAATGACAACAAAATCAGCATGCATGCAAACTGTCAAGATACTTTAGCATGTTCACTTCCGTATTACATTTGAGGACAACAAACCAGATTAATCTAAAATAGAAAAACTATGAAACCGTGTATTATTTCCCGTGACAACTGTATATTTTGACAAAAAAACACATATAATAACTATCTTTGATGTGTTGCTAATTCTGTAACTAGCTATTACAACGAGCTAACAGTCCCATTCAGCCTTTACATCCATTATGATGTAATTAACCAAATGTATCGTGTTCTTTTATCTATTTTACGTCTATCAAGTAAATATTTAAAGCATCTTACCATGAATGTTGGTGGAAATGTGTTAGCGAGCTACGCACAAGGACGGTAGGAATAATAACATGGGTGCACATTTCCGGTCTGTCATCTAAACTTCCGTTCATAGATGTAAATTCTGCAAAAGAATGATTTCTCACAAATATTGGTACTGCTACTGTGGTACAAAATAATTAAATAAAACACACAAATGAACGAATGAAGACAAATCCATATATTCGTGCGTAAATAAATATATAATTAAGTGGGCTAACGAAATTAATGAAAGGCTGATAAAATACGAAAATGTTAAAGAAAATGCAAAATTAAAAATATTCCTATTTTTTCTTTGTTGCATCTTTGCCGCCAGGTGTAGTACAACAAAGAAAAAATAGGAATATTTTCCTATTATTATTTTCCAAGGAATATTTTCCTAACATCACACACACAAGCAAACGTTTTCATCAAAATATCTTCGCCTTTAATATTTCAAAATCATATTTTATAATAGCTTTTGGATAAAGAGATGAACAAAGCTCATGTCAGACTTAATTGCAGTCTGAAGAAATAGTTTAGTTATTAGTTATTAATTTAATTTCCGATTTTAAATTACAAATGCCAATATAACAATTGCAAGCCTTACATTACAGTTAATAATAGAAATGGACAGAAATAAGGCATTACATAGATATCATTGTAGCTACAATATATAAACAAAAATAAGATACTTTTAGATAATTAAAAGTATTCACTGATCTTTATAGACATTTTCATAACCTCCTGTCTTTATTTTTGTGTTAACCTATTAACATGTTAAATATGTTATATTTAAAATGTATTTGATGCATTTTTCATAACTTTCCCTGAATACACAACATGAAAAATAAACAAATACAAAGCAGATTAGAATTTCCCTTTTAATGTTTATCAAAGATTCCACCGTATCAAGGCACATTATGGGAACGCCAATCCCCCAAAGGAGGTCATTAACAAAAATAAAAATATAACATTTTAACTAAATCACAGATACACATAACAGTAAAACAAACAAAAAAGTGTAAACAAAATTGCAAAAATCTAAATAATAAAAAAAGACAAATTTTTATAACAAAACATAAAATTTTCCAACATTTCAATGGATGTAAAATACAAATCTAAGGAGTAAGAACACAAATTTTAATCCACACACACAGTAAATATACTTGCAAATAACAAAGCTTACAGAAATTATATAATTTTATCAGCATACAAATAAAATTAAATATTCAAGCAGGACATAATAAATGAAAACACTAAAATTGTTTCCTGTTACTTAGCCATAAAATACATTTGTGCACAGATCTGATCATGAAGTCTGTTTGGTATGAAAGGTGATAAAACTATAATGTAATAAACATAAAACACAGTCAATTAACACATTATGCCAACAATTACATTATAAAAATCCCTGCATTTAAGTTGTAATGACTTAAGCAAGGCAGCAAGAATACTTTTCCTCCACAGCAAGAGCAACATTTGAGCTCTAAAACAGCACATAGACGACATAAACAAAGCTCTTTTAAGAGCATAAATACATAAAGAATAGATGAAGAAGCTATGAAAGCTCATTATTATATTCATGGAAAATAAAAGTCAAAAATATTTTGTGGACATTTGGCCTGATTATAGGAATCTTTATGGAAACTGAAATACAACCCAAACGAATACGAATGCTTGAATTATCCACAGTAACTCTCAATACATTTTGTTATGCTTTAGTCCATTTCTTGTCACCATTGTGACATTATACCCCTGTCATCTCCCTGATCCAGCTGCGGTATTCTGTGACCCGTGTGTAAATGCCGGGCCTGTTCCTGCGGCCGCAGCCATCTCCCCAACTCACAACACCAGCAAGAAACATGCGGCCATTGCTCTCAGTGGAAGTCATTGGACCACCTGAGTCACCCTGGCAGAGGAATGAGCAATATATATGCGTTACTGATAAATGTAAGGCTATGACATGTATCTGAATGTGAAAAAAACAGAATCTCTGTAATCTTTCATTTCACCTGACATGCATCTACGCCTCCGCTTAATACACCAGCACAGATCATGCGTGGTGTTATCCCATTATCCATCAGCTTGCTGCACACAGTGTTGTTAATAATGCGCACCTCGGCCTTCTGCAACACTGATGCAATGGCATCTAACAGGGGGGAGAAGGCGTTTTCTTAGCTTACTAACAATTTTAGGTTGTTATTGTCATAATAATCACTATCCCTCATTATCTGGTTTGCACAAACAGAGCAGCGCATGTCTTATTGTGTACTTACACAATACCAGTCAAGAGTTTAGACACACTTTAATAAATTTGTGTTTCTCTAGAGGTTTTAAGCATAAAGGGGCAAAACAAATCGCATTGGCCAGTCTGGTAGTTGTGTTGGACTCATTTTTGGTTACTCACTTTTATTTTTATCAGACAACTGATATGGATGGATTTTCATTTCATAATTGTACATTTTACTTTTTTTGGTAAAAATTACAATTCATGTCTTCACAGGTGAATACCTTAAATGCCCTTAAATAAATAAATATTTTTGTATAAATAAATAAATGCCCCTTATACCCTTAAATGCTTAAAATTTATCCTGCAGATAAACTGTGTCTATATCTGAATTTATACAAAACTGAAACGTATATACTTTTTTTAATGGATTTAGTTGGGCTGGAGAGCAGTGTTGGGAGTTACGTAATCAGATTACTTTTTCAAGTAACTAGTAAATTAACGCATTACTTTTTAATTTACAAGAGAATATCTTAATAGAGAATAGAGTTACTTTTTCAAATAAGTAACACAAGTAACTTTTTTTTCCCAATTTATTGATTGATAGCTCTCCTGTCCCCATGTTGAGAGAAATCAGAAGATGTTACTGTAGTTCTAAAATAAATGTGCATTAATTCATCTCACTCACACAAAAAAAAACACAGATTCAGTATTCCTCAAAATGAATAAAAATAATGCAACTCAGAATATGATGCAAACCTGCAATAATTAAATGTTAAACAACACAAATATCCTTTATGTATTTAATCCCATTCTATTAACCAATGTCTTTGCTTCTGACCTTCGATGATCCAGTTCAACCGTACTAATAAGCAAAAATGACTCTAGACAAACATTTGTGTCTTTTTTTATTGCTGAAGTGTGTTGAAATTTCTTCTTCTGCATTCTACTGTACGGACATAAATTTACTTTCCCTTCAGTCTGAGGCTTATTCATTTCCCTTTTGATGTGAAAAGGCTTTTATATTTGCCAAAAATAGAACTTTTTTTATTTTAAAAACAAACAAGCAAGCCCTGTCCAGATTTAAAAAGTAACGCAAAAGTAACAATACAATGTTTCTATTTTAAATAAATGCTGTACTTTTGAACTTTATATTAATCAAAGCATCCTGTACAAAATGCATCACCGTTTCAACAGAAATATTAAAGAGGTCATATGATGTTGCTAAAAAGAATATTATTTTGTGTATTTG